>NW_024533020.1:0-98751 GCF_016097555.1 Gigantopelta aegis
TAACACAGTAAGAATGAATAATACATTACAATTGCATATATTAATAAAACAGAGGTTAATCTGTAATGAAAGATGGAAGATATCCAGTAACAGTTGTGGATAAAGGAAACAGTGGTTCACATCGGTTAGTGCACTCGTGTACTGTGAAATTGTCAATCATTATTGTCTTCATCCTTCATCACCCTTATTATCACCATCTTCATCACCACTTTCCTCCTTGTTGTTTTCATCGTCAATCTCATCGTGTGTTATCATTCACCATTTTCGTCTAGGTCCATATTCTGCACCATTCTCTGTTTGCATCTCTCTCATGCTTACTTCACACCAATCACTATGAACTCCTGATCATGTTCAGAATCCTCAACTCTTTATAAAGATAATTTATTTTTTCAGTAGGATAATATGTAGTGACACATTTATTTCCCTGCACATAACTGTTCAAAAGTATGAAGAAAAATTCCAAGCACATGCTCTTGTCATTCTATTTCTTCAATATTTTATATTTTATTGTTGAAGAAAATCATAATACAAAAATGTACAGTCACAGTTTATTTCATATCTGGCCTCAGCAATTTCTTCATTTATTCCACACTCGAAATCATCATCACTATACTAGCAAATTACTTCTCCTGCTCTTTCCCAGTCATTCTCAATCATAGTCTACAATATACTCCATGCGGTAATTCATATCTTCAATACTAGTACATTCACCTGCTTGCTGGAGTAAAAGTGGGAGTGGTAGCTGCTGAAAGTATGAACGTATAGTATTGGTATAGAAGCGCTCCACATTTCTTTTTTATAGCTGAGCCTTTACTACAGGCATAAAATATTTATCTAATATTGTAATGGTTGTTACAAAACTTAAAAGTAACAAGAAAGGATGAGAAATCAACTGGTTATGAATGATAAAGAAATTTGGTTGAAGATTTGCAACATTGGGGTGCTAACAGCAACTTGTCAAAAATCAGGTTTCATTTAGTTGGGCAGGGGGGGCATTGTTGCCCCCCTTGGAAATTAGGTTTGCCTTTTTTTTTTCAAGGGGTAATTGGATGTAATGAATACAGAACTGAAACTCAACACAAGGAATAATGGAATATACATAAGATAACTTAGGTTCAACACAAGGAGAATGTACATTTTTAAACCTAAACAGCTATTCTTTACTCTTTCTATTCCACATATCTACAATGTCGTCAAAGTCACTATCTAGCAAAGTGTCATGAAATTCAATGGCTATTTTCATAAGATGTGAAAGGCTGGTGTCACTTAAGCGGTTGCGTAGACCGAGTTTATTAACTTCATCTGAGAGAAACTTCTCTCTACAGAGGCAGTAGCAATGGGAATGGCAGACTGATGGTTGCAAGTGTGTTCATGTTTGGAAACATATATTTTAAACATTTCATTTGTTGCTAATTCCTTCAACTGCAACTTCGTGTTCTCTTTAGGTTTGCTTCCCATAAACTGATGGAAGGTTTTCACTCTGTAGTTTGTTAAGGGGAGATCATTTGCTTCTTTTACTGTTTCCTCACCCTGCAATGTCTCTGCAGGGGTCTGTCATATCCATAATGGGCAAGAAGTATGCTAATTGAGTCTTCTCTATAATGGGACAATCATGAGGATCCACTGGTACTTTCATTAGATCGAATCATATACTTAGTGCTGACAAAACATCTCCAGAAGAAGCGAAACGGCTTGAAATGTTATCCTTCAGATTGGCAAATAAATGGCTTAGCTATGGTTTCCTGGAATGTCTGTGAGATATTTCTGAAACAGTTGCTCTTTCTAGATTCACACATTCTTCCCAAAGTTCAAGAACCCAGTTTGCTGCAGGTGTAATTGCATTTCCGATGTATGAAGGGTTGCATTGACAAAGCTGGATACGATTGACAAGTCCAGGTGCTCTGTCTGGAGTGTTTTGTTAAGTTTGGCTACTGTGGAAGAGTGTAGTCAAGTAAGAAAATAGTTGCAGTTGTTTCCTTCTTACTAAGAGCTTTGCTCAGTCCCCAGTGCCTCTGGCTCGTGTGTATGTTCATGGATATTGTCAAAAGCAGTCACAATTGCAGCAGCTAGCTTACCTTCACCCCTTATGTGACAGCCAGCTTTATACATTTTTAATACATTAGTACAATTTAAACTGTATTACAGTTTTACAGTTTACTATAAAATTGTATTATGGAAATGTACTTATAGTTTCATTTAGAGTACACTTATGAAATAAACTGGTACTAACTGTAATAGTGTATACCCAGGGGTCAACTAACTGTACTAGTCCTTTATAAAGTGTACTAGTACAGGTAGTTCACTTTATAGTAATTGTAACCTCCGGGAGGTACAATTACTATAAAGTGAAACTAACTGTATTAGTCCTTTATAAAGTGTACTAGTACAGTTAGTTCACTATATAGTAATTGTACGGGGGGGGGGGGGGGTCCGGGAGGTACAATTACTATTAAAGTGAACTAACTGTATACTGTCCTTTATAAAAGGTGTACTTATGGACAGGGGGGATTGACCTTGGTATACACTATAGAGAGTTAGTACAGTTTATTTCCTAAGTGTACTCTAAATGAAACCTAATAAGTACATATTCAATAATACAATACAATTTATAGTAAACTGTAAAACTGTAATACAGTTTAAAGTGTACTAATGTAATTAAAACTGTATACATGTACGTAGTGTGTGCCCCACACATGTTGTGTACACATGTAGACATAAATATGGAGTCTATATATGGATAAATATTTACATATTTATAATGAGTTTGACACCATATATGTATAAATATTACATATTTATAATTTAGACACCATAGATGGAAATAGTAGTAATTAGTACAATTTTTTATAAATACTGTATTACAGTTTGTTTTCACTTTTTTTTTCTAAAATTGTATAATTTAAATTTGCATAATCATTAGTACAGTTTACTTTCAGTACCAGTTTACACTTTAAATGTAAACTGTATTATTTTGGGTGTGGTACACATAAAGTTGGTCTACATTTTATCTATAAAAGGCCAATGTTTAGTTTACATATTCAGTCTTTTGAATCTATATCTCTTCGTCAGGTTAGATAAATATGGCTACTTCAGGAACTCAAGACAAGTCAAAGAATAATCCCCCATCAAGGAAACGTTGCAAGTAGGAAGTTCAAACTTTGTGGCGTGGGTGGAGGACCAGATATGCCTGAAGAAATGGAAATGGCTCAAACTCAATGATTGAAACGATTTCATGTCCAAAGAAAATTGCCAAATGTTAGGAATGGGTGGTGTGGTGTTGACAAATGGTTTGTAAACAAGCTGTGAGCATCCTGACCATATTGAAAATATGAGAAGAGAGTTGTAACGTGGGAGTACGCCTTAGAACACAGATTGAATTTACAGGTCAAAATATTTTTTTTATTAATGATGCTGTTACTTTCGCCATGTTTAGTGAGATGATATTAGTTTTGAAAAAGCAATATTTGGGTATGTAGGATCACGATTAGCTCTAGATGTAACTATAATGGAGGAGGGAGCAATAGAGGAGGGAACATCAAAGCTTTAGAGCAGATCCTCCTCACGATCCAGAGAGATTGATAATTCTGTGGTTTGTGCTCTCAAAGCTCTCACAAAGAAGGTATCTCAGCTTTCAGAATCCAACAGCACAAGCAAAAATAAGGGAAATGCAAAATCTAGTTCTAAGTCTGGCGGGGGACAAGGAAGTAGAACTGCCAGAAGTAGAAGTCCAATCAGCGGAAAACCCAACCCAGAAGATATACCTCACTCCAACAGAGATACAGAAGTCATTGAAAACATACAAACGGAAGACTTTGAACCTGAGGACATGGCACCGGAGATTGTCCAAGTGAACGAGGATACTTACAATTGAGGGCCATCTAATGACATGCCTCCTGGTGAACAAGGAATATTTCTTCATAAAAATCTCCTTGCAGCTAATAAACATTCTAAGGTAGTTCTGAATGGATTTAAAAGAAGATCCATGATGATGAAGATCCTATGGAGCTATAAAGGATGAAGATCCTGTGCATGCTCTTATTAACACTGCACCTGCACTTTTAGCAGATTTGGGTGTAATGGTTTCTGACAGAAAACTATTGAAACTTATCTTCACATTGTTGATGAAGAAGCTCGTGATCCAGCATATCGTATTGGCAATGATAAAGATGGGCAATCCTCATTTGTATCAAATCCACACTGACAGTTTTTGATGGGTGAATTTAAGTTTCCAATAGGACATCGGAAAATAGAAATTTACTACTGATTTTTTGTCTCATTCCGTATATACAAGAAATGTCTGTACTTTTTGAGTAGAATTTAGAGTACGAAGTTACCCCTATCAATATGCATAATGCAATTAAGAAGGTTACGTGCAACAATCATCAACAATAACTGTGCAAGTTGCAGGCCAAGGCTTTTTTTATGTCAGAACCACCAGATATGACACATTTTAAACTTTGTTAAAGGTCGATGATGAGGAAACAAAGTATGAAGCAATGAAGGAGAGAGTCCTTACAATGATCATGGGTTTCATGTTACAATAAAGATCTCGAACCTGCTAATCCTGAAAAGATCATTGCAACTATTGAAATGATGCTTAGCAAAAGGATATCATTTAAACAGAAGGTTGGAATGAATGCATTTGTGTATGAGACAATTGAACAGATGATTGAGGAGAGAGGTTACGAAAAAGGGTCAAGGTGTTACTGTAACTCACATGCCTGACAATATTTATGGTTATTTTTGTCCAGATCAAACCATGCATGTTTTGGTTCACTATACGTACACAGTTATGTATTTGCCAAACATGGATGTACCTTACGATCAAAGGTCATTACCAGAGGATACTTCTGACTTTTGGGTGCTTTAGGTATATCTTCTCCATTATCCTATAATTTGAAAATCTATTGGACAAAACATATTGGAATGATTTAGCTTTGGATGATAACGATTTCTTTGAATATGATGATTTGGAAGAGGATGACAATGGATAACCCTGATCCTAAGGAAATGAAATAAAAACGACTTACCTGAATATAATATCTTGACGGATGAAAGTGATCAACCTGTGAACTTTGTTAAAAGTGATGTTTACACTTCTGCGTCTAGGTTTCTTCAAGCCCCGTCAAATACATCGGTAGGGAGTTTATGGCTGTTGTTTCATCCAAGTACAAGTATCCAATGAAAACTAAACGTAGTACATCATATAGCTGTTGATCCTGGACATAGAGAAGATGAGAAGCAATTAAAAGCTTTTGCAATGCATAAAGATCCATACTTTAGGAGGGAAATTTATGTAAAGTGTATGCAAGAAGTAGAGGAGATAAATGTAGTTTGGGTTTACATCGTAATTCTCAGAACTGTTACTGCATTAGGAGTTTCATTCAACAATATTTGTTGGAGGCATTTTTTTAGCACAGCCAGAGAATAGGTGCTACTGTACAGCAATTTCTACCCTTTGCACACTTGCAGGAGGACTTCTTGCTGCTACTCTTTCCAAATATGTTTTCTGAAAAGTAAATCTGAGTATTACAAATCCCTAGTTTTCCTAAATATAATGGTATTTATATCCTTACCTTTTTTCTGAGTGGACATAAATTAAGCAACAGTAAATGTTGGGGTCATCATGAAAATGAAACTTGACAAAGATGAATTTACCATTGATGGGGTCTAAGCCTCAAGTTGGAAGGGCGCTTGATGGTTCTATGGTTTCAAGTCACGGGTTTTGCTATGCAATCGGAACTTACTCCTAGTGCGTCTATAATGAAGTTTTTGATGCCTGTTGGTGATCAAGCAAAGCCTTTGTATGGAGTACACTTAACGTACAGTAACGAAGGGGGGAAACTAATAATGATGCATATTTAGGTTTGACATTACCTATGGCTAGTCATACTATTACAAAATGAATCTTCAACAAAATTAGATGACATAACGTTACCAACTGTACCATCTTCTAAACCTTACAGTAGTACTGATCCTACAATTTTAGCAGTGGTGGTTTTGCATTCAAGAGTGAAAGTGCTTTTAATACAGGTAACGGAGCCACAAACAACAGAGATTTATTTGTAGCAGGCATTTTAGCTGAATCAGAAATGAAAATGGTGATGTACGTACGGGTTACAAAATTCTGATACTGATGGAAGAACTGATCATGATGGCACAGAAAAAAACACCAGAAAGAACAGCAGCCCTAAGATTATTGGTGCTGCTAGACTTCAAGAAGAAATGCCCAAAAAATTGGCTATGAACTCTGGTTAAATACGGTTGTTTCAAACAAGACTTTTCAAACAAATCAAGATTCTCAGAAAGCTCAACCGGTACTTTGTACTTTCATAATTATGTTGCTCAAGTTGTACCAATTAATATCAACAATTTTTGATTGGTATACGCATGTTGATTTTGAAAGTCCATGCAAATGATTGTAAACAAGTTGGATCAGTTGTACTTTCAAAGTTCGTGTTTAACGTAGATGTATTAATTGATGTACGTTTACCTTTTAAACTTGATCTCTTAGAAAATGTTAGAATAGTCGAGATGATATTACTTTTGTTGAAGTAATGGCCATCTCATTCTGGTCCAACTACTTCTCTTGCAAGGTTTGTGGTCTTCAACAGATTTTACAACCACTGCGTATGATATTTAAAGCATTGATACAGGTCATCAATGTCTATGGGGTGCAACGACAAGAAATGACAATGACAAAAAATTTTTAGGTGATGATTTAAAAATTCCTTATGATTCAGCTGCTACAAGTTACACTTGGAAATTGACTTTTAGCACTTTGGACAAAACATATAATATTCAACCTAATGCACTTGGTATTGCTGTTGGATTCCGATAAGAGATACATAAATTTTCCCTCCTAAAGTTATTGGATCTTTATGCATTGCAAAAGCTTTTATTGCTTCTCATCTTCTCTATGTCCAGGATCAACAGCTATATGATGTACTATTATGTTTCATTGGATCTTTTACTTTGGATGAACAACAGCATAAACTCCCTTACGATGTATTTGACGGGCTTTGAAGAAACTAGAACGCAGAAGTGTAAACATCACTTTTAACAAAGTTCACAGGTTGATCACTTTCTCCGTCAAGATATTATATTCAGGTAAGTTGTTTTCTTTCATTTCCTTAGGATCAGGTATATTAACTCTCCATCGTCATCCTCTTCCAAATCATAATATTCAAAGAAATAGTTATTATCCAAAGCCTAAATCATTCTAATATGTTGGTGTCCAATAGATTTTCAAATTATAGGAATAATGGAGAAGATATAACTAAAGCACCCCAAATTTCTGGAAGCATCCTCTGGTAATGACCTTTGATCGTAAGGTACATCCATGTTGGCAAATACATAACTGTGTACATATAGTGAAACCAAAACATGCATTGTTTGATCTGGACAAAATTAACCATAAATATTGTCAGGCATGTGAGTTACAGTAACACCTTGACCTTTCTCTCGTAACCCTCTCCATCATCTTGTTTCATTGTCTCATACACAAATGCATCCATTGCAACTGTAAAATGGTTTAAATGATATCCTTTTGCTAAGCATTTTTCAATAGTTCAAGGATCTTTTCAGGATTAGCAGGTTCGAGATCTTTATGTAACATGAAACCTATCCTTTTGCTAAGCATCGTTTCAATATTGCAATGATTTTTTCAGGATTAGCAGGTTCGAGATCTTTATGTAACATGAAACCTATCCTTTGCTAAGCATCGTTTCAATAGTTCAATGATCTTTCAGGATTAGCAGGTTCAAGATCTTTATGTAACATGAAACCCTTGATCATTGTAAGGACTCTCTTCCTTCATTGCTTCATACTTTGGTTCCTCATCATCGACCTTTAACAAAGTTTAAAATGTGTCATATCTGGTGGTTCTGACATAAAAAAGCCTTGGCCGCAACTTGCACAGTTATTGTTTGATGATTGTTGCAGTAACCTTCCTTAATTGCATTATGCTATTGATAAGTTAACTTCGTACTCTAAATTCTACTCCAAAAGTACAGTACATTTCTTGTATGTATGGAATGAGACAAAATCAGTAGTAAATTCTATTTCCGATGGTCTATTGGAAACTTTAAATTCACCCATCAAAACTTGTCAGTGTGGATTTGATACAAATGAGGATTGCCATCTTTATCATTGCCAATACAATATGGCTGGATCACGAGCTTCTTCATCAACAACGTGATATAAGTTTCAATAGTTCGGTCAGAAACCATTACACCCAAATCTGCTAAAAGGCAGGTGCATGTGTTAATAAGAGTATTCACAGGATCTTCATCCTTTATATACATTTGTATGTTTTCAATGACGTCTGTATCTCTGTTGGAGTGAGGTATATCTTTTGGGTTGGGTTTTCTGCTGATCGGACTTCTACTTCTGGTAGTTCTACTTCTGTGTCCCCCTCCAGACTTAGAACTAGATTTTGCATTTCCCTTATTTTTGCTTGTGCTCTTGGATTCTGAAAGCTGAGATACCTTCTTTTGTAGAGCTTCGAGAGTACGAACCACAGAATTATCAATCTCTCCGGATCGTTGAGGAGGATCTGCCTCTAAAAGCTTTGATGTTCCCTCTCTCTATTGCTCCCTCCTCCATCATATTACAACTAGACGCCTTGGGATGACTACTTGACTTCGGTACGGTGGAAGAGACTTGCCGACTACTCCCTCCCAAGATGCCCTTGCCCGCGCGGAGCTTGTTGAACATTTTATGTGTATGTATCTCTCATGAATTGTCTCTCTTTGGCCATTTTTGTGAGTACAATAACCCTGACTTGACCGTTTTCAACAACCTCTCTTGCGTTCTTGGCCCAAAGGATCGTTACTACTCATAGTAACTAATGACTAATTTCTCGCCAAAACCTTATTTTAATAATTTTATAATAATAAACACGCTACTTAAGTACACTTTACAATTTCAAATATACAGTACTTTGAAAATACAGTATTAAACTGAAATATAAGTTCATCTAAACTGCACAATTAGGAACAAATTTACAAGCTTCTTCATATACATCTAATGGAGATAAAACGAGCTGAACATAACAACTTGACCATTTTCGTTATTTCCGCAACCCACAGAAATAATGAATTTAAATTACGTCTAAGAAATCGTGATCTGTACATACCCAAATTGCTTTTTCAAACTAATATCATCCTAAACATGGCGAAAGTACAGCCATCATTAATAAAAACCATATTTTGACTTGTTGTTCATAAGGCATACTCCCACGTACAACTCTCTTCTCTATTTTCAATATGGTCAGGATGCTCTCACAGCTTGTTTACAAAACCATTTGTCAACACCACACCACCATTCATACCATTTGGCCATTTTCTTTGGACATGAAATCGTTTCATCATTGAAGTTTGAGCCATTTCCATTTCTTCAGGCATATCTGGTCCTCCACCAACGCCACAAAAAGTTTTCTTCATATACTTGCAACGTTTCCTTGATGGAGGATTATTCTTTTGACTTGTCTTGAGTCCCTGAAGTAGCCATATTATCTAACCTAAAGGAAGAAAGAAATATAGATTCCAAAGACTGATAATGTGAAAACTAAACATTGGCCTTTTATAGATAAATGTAGACATATTTTTATGTATACCACACCCAAATAATACAGTTTCATTTAAAGTGTAAACTGTACTGAAAGTAAACTGTACTAATGAATTATGCAAATTAAATTTATACAATTAGAAAAAAAGTGAACAAACTGTAATAACAGTATTTATAAAAAATTGTACTAATTACTACTACTTCATATATGGTGTCTAAATTATAAATATGTAACTATTTATCCATATATGGTGTCAAATCATAAATGTGTAAATATTTATCCATATATAGACTCCATATATTATGTCTACATGTTGTACACATACATGTGTGGGCACACACTAGTAAATGTATACATTTTTAATTACCTTAGTACAATTTAAACTGTATTACAGTTTTACAGTTTACTATAAAATTGTATTATTATGAATATGTACTTATTAGGTTTCATTTAGAGTACACTTATGAAATAAACTGTACTAACTGTACTAGTGTATACCCAGGTCAATCCCTCTGTCATAAGTAACACTTTATAAAGGACTAGTACAGTTAGTTCACTTTATAGTAATTGTACCTCCCGAGGTACAATTACTATAAAGTGAACTAACTGTACTAGTACACTTTATAAAGGACTAGTACAGTTAGTTCACTTTATAGGAATTGTACCTCCCGGAGGTACAATTACTATAAGTGAACTAACTGTACTAGTACACTTTTATAAAGGACTAGTACAGTTAGTTTCACTTTATAGTAATTGTACCTCCGGGAGGTACATTACTATAAAGTGAACTAACTGTACTAGTCCTTTATAAAGTGTACTTATGACAGGGGATTGACCTGGTGGTATACACTAGTACAGTTATACAGTTTATTTCATAAGTGTACTCTAAATAAAACTAATAAGTACAGATTACATATAATTAATATGTAATTATTATGTATATTGTATTAAAGTACAGTTTTATAAAAGTATAGTTTGTACATTTATAATATAAGCTGTACTATTTAAATATTCATGAGTGTATTATACCAAAAGTATACCTTTATTGTACTAAAGCCTATACTAAACTATCCTTATATTCAAAACTCCATACATTCACAAACCATACTTTATATATGGATAATGGATTTAATTGGAAGGGTCTTACCATTCCACCCACATACTCCCAAATAGTATATAAGTGTACAGTTTTGGTTGCAATTTCAGTTAGTACAGTTCTCTTCGAAGTGGACTCAAGGAAAGAAGACTCAAAAGGTTCTCAAGAATATTGTCAAGAATTTTAAGACTCTCATTTTACTTCTTGCAATGTTAAGTCAGACTCCTTGCGACTCTCAAGAAACTTCCGCCAAGTCCTTTGTTGAAGTCTTTGTCTGCCAGTCAGAGTCCTACAGAAAGTTCAAAGCAATATCAATCACCAGCAGGTATTCGTCCTGTCGTTGAATCCATGGACGGGTCACTTGTTTTCAGTTTTGAATCCCTCGATACAAGAACCCATCTCCCTCTCGACCAGTTAACAAAACGTTCCTTGTGCAGTTCCTCACCGACAACAAAAGTCAGTTCAGAGGATTGTCCTTTACTTTTGAAGAAGCCCTGTCTTGGGAAGAGGAGAAACTACCCTTGACTACTTGGCAGGACAAGCAGGTTCGTAAAATTTATAATTTAATAATATTCATATTTATACATTATAGAAGGCCAAGTAAACACTACGGTCTGTTTCTTTGCAAAAGTACTCAAAGACTGGTGTCCCAATCGTAAAAAACGATTCGTCTGGACAAGTACGAACAAATCAGCAGATTGCAAGCAGCGATCAAGACTCTTCTGCCTGCAACTATTACGAAGGAGGACTTACTTGTAAGTTGGGTTTTGTTAGAGTACATTACGATCCACAATATGTTACAATATCACAAGCATACAAGAAATTAATGCAGAATATGATTGTGCCCAACAAACAATGATTGAAGCTTTACGTAACAAACAAAGTTTTTTACTTGCTAAATGGTGACAAGTACACTACCATTGTTTAGTATGTAAGGGTCGCATTTTTTGTGAAGTCCCTTCATCAATTTGTAGGCAAACAAATGTCGTTTAACATTAATGCTGGATTTAAGCCTCATGTAAAATGTACTAACCAAAAACACAAAGCTTTATCATAGATGTATTTCCTGTCATGTATATTATACCAATGATGACCAACAACCTGGTAAAGAATGTGTGAAGTCAAATCCAACAAAATGAAGTTGATTTGCAATCCTATGCAAGCTTGTACAAAGAAGAAGATGTGGAAAATGAGTAGACCTCATTCGTTTAGTTCATTATGAACACATGTTCGTTTAGTTCATTATGAACCAACTTTATTTAGTCAAACCTTGTAGTGTATGACATAAATTTTTTTTGTAACTTTCACTAGTGATGTTTGTATCTCTTATGTGATCATGATTTATTTTTGAAAAATAACTGTTTTGTTTAGTTAACAATAAACGCTGTCACTGAAAGTTACAATTGCAACAAGTTGACCTAGTCAGCATGGGAAGTCAAATGAGAGTCAAATCATGCAACTCTTAACAAAGGGAGGTTTGCCACATGGCCCAGGAGACGACCGTATTGTGGTGGATGTATGCATATGGGTTGCAGGTGTGAAAGTAGCTGGGAGACGTGTACAAGGAGATGAAGAGTATTGGTGGAGATGTATTCATCTGCGAAGAATGGATAACAAAGTTCAGGGGACCATTTGGAGGAGACCAATGGACGTGTGTCAGAAGCAATTGTCCGTAGTGAAGCACAACAAGGACAAACTTACGCAGATCGAATTGCAGATAGTAAGTTGGAAACCCAAATGAACAAGAAAATGGAAACGAGACTCTTTATCAGACGAGGAAGTACTCTGCGACATGTTTGCACAAAGATGAATTTCAAAAGAATCCAATGAATTACAGAGAGAGAGTTGAAGTCGCTGAAGAATGGTTAGGACGGTGCAGAAAGTTCATTACCAAACTGCATCGGAAACGATTCTGTGAAACTTGGTGGGATAAAGTGTGCAGCCGTTTACTCCTTTTCAAGAGTCTGAACTCTCTGAGTGGAGTTGTTGGCTCAGTAAACCAAGCCGTTCGAGATCTGCTCCCCGAGTCCACAAAGGGTAAAAGATTGCAAGGAACATCATCACACAATGTTTGAAGATTTGGATACAATGTCAAAGACATTCAAGCGAACCTAGAGAAATTCCCAAAGTGGTCATCAGAAGGATATTCCTGTGATTCCTCTTGCTACCATCTCTCCCCACAACTATCGACAACTGTGGACGAACTTGCCAGAAACCTGCCAAGAACTTGCAAGAACCTGAAGACAGTGGAGGTAATAAGGATGAGGTTATAATGTGTTATTTAATTATATCTTTATTTTAATTATATCTTATCTGTTATTACAGGAAAATGTAGGGACTCTGGACTACAGATAAGCGAAGTGACGACTCGATAGAGAAGAACTTTGTGGCAATATCCTCTCTGAAGGTAGAGGGATTAGTTATACTAACACTTTAGCTGGTTCCTTTTTTCACAGGTGTCAGTGGAAGGTTTTCAAATGGGAATGGAAGAAAATTAAGAAAACTGACAAACATGAACAAGAAGTTTATGGACGAGTGGGATTAAGTGATGAGTCTCGAAAGACTAGTTTCTGACATTCTGACTTCAGTGAGAATGTTAGAGAAGAGGATCGACAACATTTAAAGAGCAATTCGAGGTTTTCACCAAGAACAATTAAAATTGGCAAAGATGTGAAAAGTGTGGAAACTTACTTTGCATCAATTCAAGTTCGACTGAGCAAATTAGAGGAGACGAAAGAAAACCCAGCTGTCAGAGATAAGTACTTTGGAGGAATCATGCACGGAAATGAAAGTCCTTATAAGAGGAACGAAGACTTTCAGATGGAAGATGCGGGGACAACTGGGATCCAGAGTACCAGGAGATAAGCGACAATGTGAAAACGAGCTCTCCAGCAGGCCAACTCTACACAGTCAAATGTAGAAAGCCAGGCCAAAAGAATTATATCGTTAGATTGTCTCGTGTCGATGCTCATAAAGGAGGTGGGAGATTACTCGGACGATCCAATGGTGAATGGATCTCTCATGGAAAGGATGTCTATTTTGAGGGGACAAAGTGAACCAGCTGCAAGACACTGTGGAAACATTGAAGAATACACAATTCCCCAATTTCATGGAGCAACAGGTTCTCCTCGAAAAAAAGAACAAAAGCAGGAGGAAGTGATGGACAAGATAGTGGAAATAACAAGACGTTCTCAAGGAGAAAATAGCAGTGATGGAGGATCAAATCAAAATTCTGATGAAAGCAGAGAATCCAGAAAATACTCTGACAGGAATAATGAATGACTTCACATGCTAGAGAGGATGAAATATAACTGGCAGTGAATCTGAAGAAGAATCTGGGAAAGTGACAGTGTTGGATGGAGGAACTGGAAGCAGAACGAACGATGAGGCAATCCTGGCAAAGTCGATGGAGAAAATGTACGAAAAGATGGATCATCTCAAGAGGGAATACATGGACTTGATGAACAAAGAGGAGAAGACACTGACAACAGTGAGAGGTATAATGTGGAGGAGAAACATCTCAAGTCGGAACTAGCCAAAGTCAAGGAGGAAAACAAGAAGATCTAGCCAAGGAAGATGAGAGGATGTTAGTACTGAAGGAGATGATGACGTACCTCAAAAACATTATGGCTCCAGAGATTACAAGAGAGATCACAAACAGTTTTGGGATACAGTAGTGGAAATAAAAAAAGTGGAAAGAAAGGGAAATTGAGCAAAGAGTTTCTAAGACCCATGGAAAAAAGATATGGAGCAGTCACAGCAGGTCAGGAACGCCTTGTAGAACAAGTCAACAAACACACAGCTCAACTGGACGCAGATTACGAACATCAACAAGACGTCAATTGGTGGAACAAGGACCTATATTCGAGGATGGGGGACAAATCCTCCCCCACACTCCTTCCCCAGAACCAACATATGCAGATGACATCAGAGGAAGCAGCCCAAATTCAAGATATGATGGGAGGAATGACTACAGACAATGGCACGACCTATCCTCATCATCATGAGATGACGATAGAAGCAGAAGTCCACGACGGAGAAGAAGATGAGGACAAAAGCTCACAAGATCACTCAAAAAAGCAATATGAAGAGTCTTCATCTCTATATAAAGGAACAAAGCCATCTGCCAAGCATAACATTTTCCAGGGAGACATACTCGCCTACGACATGCCAAAAGAGACGTCCCGGCCCTCATCCAGGCAATCCCCTTTCGGAAACAGAGGACGAAAAAAAGGACGAGACAGTAGAATGATTCCCCTACATCATTGAGCAGTCACTCTCACCTGAGCCTCTTCCACCAAGAATCGTTCACAGGGGGAGAGAAATGAGTCCTCCATCGCAAATGCTTCCTCCAACACATGAACCAAAAACAATGAAGAACAAAGAACAGGCCACCCCTGAAACGGCGGCAGCGCCATGAAATGTTGTAAAAAAAACATTCCAATCATACACAAGAACATTGAATCACGCACACTCACAGAAAAAGAACGTCACAATGCATCACTCAGACCTAAAATATTACCCAAAAGATGTTTCCTCTTCATTTTAGAAGCAAAAGACAGTCTCCCCTATTACAAGCTTTTTGACAAACTAGTTAACGTCACTACAAAGAGGTACTGCATACAACATTGATGTCAGTAAATTGCAACACGCAAGTAAGAAATGCATGAGCACTATTCACCATCACATTGTTGGACTTGTCGAACCATCTGCATCTTGTAAGATCGAACAACTTCAAAATTTTATAATTTTGCACACTCTAGATTGATACATTTCGAAGAACTAGATCCACAAACTTTAATCAATTTCATTTCAAAGTACTCTCAAAAACGCTCTTCAAAGGAGACGAAGAAGTTGTGGACGTCAAATACTCCAGACCTATAAAAGTATCATCTGTGCTATAATAATAACAACTAACTATTCGCCTGACGTCCTCATAAATAAACTTTGTGATGGAGACCAAACATCTTTCAAAGCATTTATGAATAGAATATATACATACAAGTAATCACATATTATTATTATTACTAACTTATATTACATTTTTATAGATTCGAAGTCACCTTCAGCAACCCGACCAACATTCAAATTCCTCCGAAAGTGATTATCAACCTAATAAAAAACAGCGGTTGTAACACTGTCACAGCACCCGAACACAACGTAACAACAACACATTACATCAACGAATTTGGACAACTCATCGCCTATAAGCCAGAAAACGATATACCTCTTCTTAGATAGATGTTTCCCAGTTTTTTTGTATTAGAACAAGAAATTGGTCTAATACCTTTTTGACTTAACAGTAATGTATTCTGCTTAACTATAGGCTATTATTAAATGCTGCTTTAACTATATGCTATATTTACTTTATTATTTCTGTAATTCACCAAATTTCTTTTTTTTTTTTTTTTCAAAAATAAAAATTAAACAAAATTATGATCATACAAAGATCTCAAACTAGACTCAAATATTACATCTTCAGGTTCAGACTTTATTTCTTTTTTAACAGGTAGAGGATGAGAAGACTCTGCTGGCCTCAAACTCATCAGGTAACATTTCTATTTTAAATTTTTTCATTATAGCATCCGTAAGTTCACTTGGCATCCCAGTATCCATAGCCTTCTGCACTTGCAACTCTTCATAGACTACTTCACGTTTTTGTTTGTCAGATCTAACGCCTTTCTTCTTTTTCTTTTCTATAACTGCGTACTTGGATTTGATATTAGCCTGACTGGATTGTCAGGTATCCCTTGCGCAGACTCCTGAGACAAAGCTGCTGCAACTTGCTTTGAACTAGCCTAGCTCTCTTTCTGTAACTAGCTATCTGTGCCTGGAGCTGTTCATCATCAATTTGGATTCCAAGTCCTTTTCTCAATTGCAATATTTCCATTAACTGATTGGAAGTAGTCAAAAAGTTTCGTTTGTTTTTGCGATACTCTGTGGCTTTGTTGACATCAGTCTCTAAATCAGACAATTTTGCATATCCCATTACCAATAGTGTCCTATATATCTATGAGTTTTCAGCATCGTAGGCGTCAATTTGTCAAAATGTATGTAAACACCACCTGGTACAGGTGGACTTACAACTGAAGGCGTTTGTTCTTCAATTATATTCTCTTTGCTGGTGCCTTCGATTCCTACTTGTTTAATGCCTAAAACAGCCTCCTCAGCTTCTTGGACTTCTTGCTTCACATGCGGTTCATTTTCAGCTAAAACTTCAGTTATTTCCTGCAAAAAGGTTTCCGCTTTCGTTTTGTACAGGATCGATTAGTGGTGGATTGTCTTAAACATACTCTAAAGCTTTTGCGTCTGCTCTTCATAAATAAGCTCTTTAGGATCTACTTACGACAGTTATCTGTTCATGAGCCAGCCTGATTTGTTCGGCTTCTTGTTTCTGTTTGATTTCCCTTTCAAACTCTCTCACGTTCGGACAACCTCAGGGTAGGTTCCTTTGTCAAGTCAACAACCCTTATGGGTGAATGTCTCTGTTTCACTAGGTGTTCGTATATCCTATGGCCTTCAGCCAAAGCTTCCGCTTCTCTTTGCAACTGCTCTCTAGACATTTCTGGCCTGTATGGATACAAATCACCAAATCCTGTACTCTTGTAGGTATTTGTTCAAGAAATCTTCGGGAGTATCTCTTCCCTCGGGTATTCCTGTGGGTTGTACATCAGTCAAACACAAATTAAATTCGGAAGGAGTCTGAGACAACATTTCTTCCTCAGTAGCTTGCATGAGTCTTGTCTCTCCTAGTGCATTCTCTTCCTTTAAGCTCCCTTGACTGTGAATTTCTGTTCCTTTTTCACTTCAATCTTAAACTTTCCATCTCCAATATTCAGGTTGAACTTCCATCGCCGTTATCTCATCATCACCCATTTCGTCAATTGGAGATGGAGGTTCCAAACGAACTTCTTGCAAACCTGCCGTAGTAACAATCTGTGCAGTCGGGGGGAGATAAAGTATTTTCGTATATCATAACTTCTTCATCAGAGCTCCAGGTGGTGGAGGCAAAGGAGGGTAGGTGGAGGAGGCATAAGCATTTGCAGTTCGGGATTATACTGCAATCATCCTAATCCCGAGAGATGAACAAATGAGTCGGCTCTATTTCTCCTACATTAATAGTACTTACGGGTCTATTTACTGGTACGTCTGGTCTATCTACTGGCGGAATTACAGGTACGTGCATTAATGGTAAAGTCTCTTGTGGAGGGGGAGGTATATCTAAGGTAAGTGCAGGTACATCTTCAGGTTCTTCTACTATAGGAGGAGGTAGAGGAGGAAAAAGGTGCAGGTGGAGGCGGATTAATGTATGCAGTGGGTGCGAAAGGCAAGGTACTTGAAACAAACTAAAAGGCTACTAATAAGAAATAATAATTAATAAATTATGTACATGTCTTACTCACCCTAGGGTAAGTTACTTGTGTTCTTGTGTGATGTGCGATAGGTGAGTATGGGGCAGGCACATAACCAGAAGGTCCAGCACCTAAGGAGAAGAGAGAAACATATTCAGAGCCCATTGTAGTTCTCAACAAGTTCTCATATTGTGCTCTAAATAAATCCTCACCAGTAGGAGACGGCAAAGCGGGAGGTGTTACAATTCCCCTCTAGGTGAATAAGCAGCTCCTGTTAAAGCTGGAGAAGTGGAGGATATCCCCAGCCTCTCTAACACCAATACTAGAACCAACTGAAGCTGGGGTTTCCAACTAGACGAAGTCCTTGTCAATGACTAGCAAGAACTCTGTTTTGATATTTCCAATCGTCTGCAGTTCTCAATTCTTCAGGTTTCCATAAACTTTTCATCCAACAATGTCGACCAGCATTTTCGTATGCTTGTGTTATTTCAGCTTCCAAGCCAAGAAGATGAGCATGATCCCATCCGTTTATATATCCACTTATCATGTGAAAAGAGTTACCCTTACATCCCCTCAATCCTTCATAAGTAACACGACAGGATCTCAACAGAACAGTCGTGTTCAAAGGATGACAAACAGCCTTCCATGTAAGAGAGAAGTTTGTCTGATAGAGATCATGTTCAGAATCTGACGTACCAGTGCTTGTCCCCTCTGCCTTACTGGCTTTACAACAGGATAAGAATACTGAGGATAATTGTATCGATTTGTCAAATCAACCACAAGACACTCCAAAGTGTAGACTCTTCACAAACTTGGATCCCCTTGAGGTCTCTGGTATATTTGATAACCTGGTCTCTTATCACGCCACACTTGAGCTTGAGCAATAACTGCATTTATTCTAATTAATGCAAAAAAAAATTAATTTCTAATTATGCCCATAAACAAAATTTCAATAAAAATTATACAAATTACTAGGGTAATAACAGTATGTATAAGAGCTTCCCCCAATTGTTATGTTAGATAAAGAAGCACTGCTGAAAGTGTAATTACCATAACTTGTTAAATTAACAGTTCCATAAGTAGTAAACCACTCCATAAATTTCCAATATTAGGAGTGAATTGTAAGTATCTTCTCCTTCTTCGATAACATGAACCGTAAAACCAGGCGATGCTTGTAAAATATATGGCAAACGTATGTGTTGTGATGTTGCATAGAAGCAACTTGTCCATTATACCAACCAAAACATTTTATAAACAAAAATTGGTTTAGATTTACCGTTGCCATAATTGAGGTGAGTATTAAATGTACCTTTGATCAGGTTTAATCTTATCAGGAAATCCATACAGCAATACCAAGTGCATTAGATTGAATATTATATGTTTTGTCCAAAGTGCTAAAAGTCAATTTCAAGTGTAACTTGTAGCAGCTGAATTATAAAGAGGCTTAATCATTACATAAAATTTTTTGTCATTGTCATTCTTGTCGTTGCACCCATAGACATTGATGACCTGTATCAACTGCTTTAATATCATATGGTGGTTGTAAAATCTGTTTGAAGACCACAAACCTGCAAGAGAAGTTGACCAACAATGAGATCCATTACCTTCAACAAAAGTAATACCATCTACTATTCTAATTTTTCTAAGAGATCAAGTTTAAAAGGTAAACGTACATTTATCAATCGTAATCTACGTTAACACGAACCTTGAAAGTACAACCTGATCCAACTTGTTTACAATCATTTGCATAGACTTTCAAATCAACATGCGTATACCAATCAAAATTGTTGATATTAATTGGTACAACTTGAGCGACATCATTATGAAAGTACAAAGTACCCGGTTGAGCTTTCTGAGAATCTTTGATTTGTTTGAAAAGTCTTGCTTGAACAACCGTATTTAACCAGAGTTCATTAGCCAATTTTTTGGGCATTTCTTCTTGAAGTCTAGCAGCACCAATAATCTCTAAGGCTGCTGTTCTTTCTGGTGTTTTTTCTGTTGCCATCCATGATCAGTTCTTCCATCAGTATCAGAATTTTGGTACCCGTACGTACATCACCATTTTTCATTTCTTGATTCAGCTAAAATGCCTGCTACAAATAAATCTCTGTTGTTTGTGGCTCCGTTACCTGTATTAAAAGCACTTTCACTCTTGAATGCAAACCACCACCTGCTAAAATTGTAGGATCAGTACTACTGTAAGGTTTAGAAGATGTACAGTTGGTAACGCTATGTCATTCTAACTTTTGTTGAAGAGATTCATTTTTAATAGCCATAGGTAATGTCAAACCTAAATATGCATCATTATTAGTTTCCCCCCCTTCGTTATGTACGTAAGTTTTTAACTCCATACAAAGCTTTGCTTGATCACCAACAGGATCAATAACTTCCATTATGAAGCACTAGGAGTAAGTTCCAATTGCATAGCAAACCCGTGACTTGAACCATAGAACCATCAAGCGCCCTTCCAACTTGAGGCTTAGACCCATCAATGGTAAATTCATCTTTGTCAAAGTTTCATTTTCATGATGACCCAACATTTACTTGTTGCTTAATTTATGTCCACATCAGAAAACTGTAAGGATATATAAAAATACCATTATATTTAGGAACTAGGGATTTGTAATACTCAGATTTACTTTTCTGAAACATATTTGGAGTAGCAGCAAGAAGTCCTCCTGCAAGTGTGCAAAGGGTAGAAATTGCTGTACAGTAGCACCTATTTCTCTGGCTGTGCTAAAAATGCCTCCACAATATCATTGAATGAAACTCCTAATGCAGTAACAGTCTGAGAATTACGATGTAAACCCAACCTACATTTATCTCCTCTACTTCTTGCATACACTTTACATAAATTTTCCCTCCTAAAAGTATGGATCTTTATGCATTGCAAAAGCTTTTAATTGCTTCTCATCTTCTCTATGTCCCAGGATCAACAGCTATATGATGTACTACGTTATGTTTCATGGATACTTGTACTTTGGATGAACAACAGCATAAACTCCCTTACGATGTATTTGACGGGCTTGCAAAGAAACCTAGACGCAGAAGTGTAAACATCACTTTTAACAAAGTTCACAGGTTGATCACTTTCATCCGTCAAGATATTATATTCAGTAAAAGTCGTTTTCTTTTCATTTCCTTAGGATCAGGGTATCCATTGTCATCCTCTTCCAAATCATCATATTCAAAGAAATCATTATCATCCAAAGCTAAATCATTCCAATATGTTGTTGTCCAATAGATTTTCAAATTATAGGATAATGGAGAAGATATACCTAAAGCACCCAAAAGTTCAGAAGCATCCTCTGGTAATGACCTTTGATCGTAAGGTACATCCATGTTTGGCAAATACATAACTGTGTACGTATAGTGAACCAAAACATGCATGGTTTGATCTGGAAAAAATAACCATAAATATTGTCAGGCATGTGAGTTACAGTAACACCTTGACCTTTTTCGTAACTTCTCTCCAATCATCTTGTCAATTGTCTCATACACAAATGCTCCATTGCAACCTTCTGTTTAAATGATATCCTTTTGCTAAGCATCGTTTCAATAGCTGCAATTGATCTTTTCAGGATTAGCAGGTTCAAGATCTTTATGTAACATGAAACCTTGATCATTGTAAGGACTCTCTTCCTTCATTGCTTCATACTTTGGTTCCTCATCATCGACCTTTAACAAAGGTTTAAAATGTGTCATATCTGGTGGTTCTCTACATAAAAAAAGCTTTAGCGCAACTTGCACATTTATTGTTGATGATTGTTGCACGTAACTCCTTAATTGCATTATGCATATTGATAAGGTTAACTTCGTACTCTAAATTCTACTCCAAAAGTACGACATTTCTTGTATGTACGGAATGAGACAAAAAATCAGTAGTAATTCTATTTCTGGATGGTCTATTGGAAAATTAAATTCACCCCATCAAAAACTTGTCAGTGTGGATTTGATACAAATGAGGATTGCCATCTTTATCATTGCCAATACGATATGCTGGATCACGAGCTTCTTCATCAACAACGTGAATATAAGTTTCAATAGTTTCTGTCAGAAACCATTACACCCAAATCTGCTAAAAGTGCAGGTGCAGTGTTAATAAGAGCATGCACAGGATCTTCATCCTTTATAAGCTCCATAGGATCTTCATTCATCATGGATCTACCTTAGAAGTTTATTAGCTGCAGGAGATTTTTTATGAAGAAATATTCCTCGTTCACCAGGAGGCATGTCATAGATGGCCTCAAATTGTAAAGTATCCTTGTTCACTTTGGACAATCCCCAGTGCCACGTCCTCAGGTTCAAAGTCTTCCGTTGTATGTTTTCAATGACGTCTATATCTCTGTTGGAGTGAGGTATATCTTTTGGGTTGGGTTTTCTGCTGATCGGACTTCTACTTCTGGTAGTTTTGCTTCTGTGTCCCCCGCCAGACTTAGAACTAGATTTTGCATTTCCCTTATTTTTTGCTTGTGCTCTTGGATTCTGAAAGCGTGAGATACCTTCTTTGTGAGAGCTTAGAGAGTACAAACCACAGAATTTATCAATCTCTCCGGATCGTTGAGGAGGATCTGCTCTAAAGCTTTGACGTCCCCTCTCTCTATTACTCCCTCCTCTATCATAGTTAATCTAGACGCCTTGGACGACTACTTGACTTCGGTACTGTGGAAGAGACTTGGCTACTCCCTCCGAAGATGCCTTGCCCGCGCAGAGATTGTTGAACATTTTAGTGTATGTATCTCTCATGAATCGTCTCTCTTTGCCATTTTTGTGAGTAACAATAACCCTGACTTGACCGTTTTTCAACAACCTCTCTTGCGTTCTTGCCCAAAGGAGCGTTACTACTCATAGTAACTAATGACTAATTCTCGCAAAACACTTATTTTTATAATTTTTATAATAATAAAACACGCGTACTTTAAGTACACTTTACAATTTCAAATATACAGTACTTTGAAAATACAGTATTTAGAAAAACTGAAATATAAGTTCACTGAACTGCACAATTAGGAACAAATTTAAAAGCTTCTTCATATACATCTAATGGAGATAAACGAGCTGAACATAACAACTTGACCATTTCGTTATTTCCGCAACACCAGAAATAATGAATTAAATTATGTCTAAGAAATCGTGATCCGTACATACCCAAATATTGCCTTTTTCAAACTAATATCATCACTAACATGGCGAAAGTAACAGCATCATTAATAAAAAACATATTTTGACCTGTAAATTCAATCTGTGTTCTAAGGCGTACTCCCACGTACAACTCTCTTCTCTATTTTCAATATGGTCAGGATGCCTCACAGCTTGTTTACAAAACCATTTGTCAACACCACACCACCATTCATACCATTTGGCAATTTTCTTGGACATGAAATCGTTTCAATCATTGAAGTTTGAGCCATTTCCATTTCTTCAGGCATATCTGGTCCTCCACCAACGCCACAAAGTTGGACTTCATACTTGCAAAACGTTTCCTTGATGGAGGATTATTCTTTGACTTGTCTTGAGTCCCTGAAGTAGCCATATTATCTAACCTGAAGGAAGAAATATAGATTCAAAAGACTGAATATGTAAACAAACATTGGCCTTTATAGATAAAAAGTAGACATATTTATGTATACCACACCCAAATAATACAGTTTACATTTAAAGTGTAAACTGTACTGAAAGTAAACTGTACTAATTAATTATGCAAATTTAAATTTTATACAATTTAGAAAAAACTGAACAAACTGTAATACAGTATTTATAAAAAACTGTACTAATTACTACTATTTCCATATATGGTGTCTAAATTATAAATATGTAAATATTTATCCATATATGGTGTCAAGATTATAAATATGTAAATATTTATCCATATATGGACTCCATATTTATGTCTACATGTGTACAATACATGTGTGGGCACACACTAGTAAATGTATACATTTTTAATTACATTAGTACAATTTAAACTGTATTACAGTTTTTACAGTTTACTATAAAATTGTATTATTGAATATGTACTTATTAGGTTCATTTAGAGTACACTTATGAAATAAACTGTACTAACTGTACTAGTGTATACCCAGGTCAATCCCCTGTCATAAGTACACTTTATAAAGGACTAGTACAGTTAGTTCAATTTATAGTAATTGTACCTTTAAGAGACTCTGTTATCTTTGGAGAGTAGTGGAAGAATTTCCACAGTGCTGTCAAAGTTATATAAATGTGTTTAATTCCAGGTGTTGAATTTGCAGCTTGAACGCAAGCCACTGCAGCATATGGCAGTGGCAGTGCACAAATAGAGCATGGGGTGAAAAGTTCTTCATTCGAGCATGAACACCAGATCTTTTACCTGAGAATGTGGCTGCTCCATCAAATCCCATCCCCACGATCCTTCCTACCTGACGATTTTTCTTTTTTTAAATACTCAATAAGTGCTGAGTAGATGCTTTCTGCATCAGCTTGCTGCAAGTGAACTATCTCCAAAAAGTGCTCCACCAGCAAACCATCTTCCTCCCAGCGACAGAATACTGACAGCTTCTCCACAGTTGTAACATCAGTGCATTCATCTGCCATGATGCTGTAGTAGGATGCTTTTTAAAGCCGTTTCAGTAAGGATTCTTTAAACCATGTACCTAAGCTTCTATAAACTCAATTACAGCTATGTGAGATGTGTACATGTCATTCTTTCCTGCATTCTCCAAGAAGTGCTTGAGATCCTCGCCACCAACAAGCTACTACTAAATCAACCAGTTTGTCGAAGTTTGTAGTGTGTATGTGTTGTAGTGTGAGAAAGTGTGTGCAGCGAATGAGAGACTTGATTGCTGCTCTGTTCTCATCCTCTCTGCCTATTTACTTTCTGAAGCTGTTGCATGATTGAGCCCTCTCTCAGTGCTCACTCCGCAGCCCAAAGCAGCCAGATTAGCCTGGGAATGAAGATCACTCTTTTCATGAGCTTCCATCTTCTCTACAGCTTTCTTCACCAATTGGTAAATGGTTTGGTAACCCATACTCCCCTGTTCGCTTTGAAGTGACTTACCAGACATCCTGCAGACTTTGCAGAGGGCACCTTTGCAGTCCTTATCATATCCCAGCCAGGATAAATTTTTTTCCCATTTCGTATTGTATTTCCTGCTGCTTGTTGTAGAATGATGCTTTGCACATTTCTTGCAGATATGGATGTACTCAGTCTCACTGTACTGGTTGCAGTGCTTCTTGGGAGGACTAACTTCTAAATCCAAACTCTCAACCTCAGACTCATCTTCACTACTGCTGCTACTCAGCCTAGAAGTTGATGTAGATGGGGTACTAGCTTCACCAAAGTAAGAGCAAATATCCATTACTTTGAAGTTTCTTCACAAAATATGCCTGAAAAAGTTCTGATCCCTTATATTCTCTGTCAAATGTGAAATGATGTAACTCTTTGAGCTACTATTTTTGGATCCGTTGCTGACTAGGATTGCTGTTAACACAAAGGGTGCTAAGTACTCTTTGACCAATAGTCAATGGGTTTAAATTACTCCTAAGTGCCTATCACACCAGTATAACTTGGTCTAGAGGTGCTAAGTGTCCTATCAGCGCCAGAAATATGGTCATCTCATCATGTCATTTGAATACCACAAATCATCTGAAAATGTGCCAGAAGCAATCTCAGAGGGTCTAAAATTCAAAAAGTTTCTTGGGAGCATGCCTCTGACCCCCTAGAGGACATGCTGTCACGCATAGTCCCTTTGCCCGCCTAAATTTTCCAAAAGTATTATTTTGCTCACCCTTGTCCATTTTTCTAAATGAAACCCTGCAAATGTTGCAAATCTGCAACAATTGGACCTTAAAGGGTTAACAGAAAATTGTGGATTAGAACTTTGAAGACTTAAAGGATGCATGGGGATGAATATTCTACCAAGCAATAGTGCAGAAATGGTTTCAATTGGCACTCATAGGTCATTAGATATGCCACCACGAGTTCCCATGTTTACAGGAGGCAAGACCTGCAAAAAACAGTGATTTAACTAGTATGGCTGTATAGTATTGATGTCTTTTGCCATGAAGTGTGTTCTCAACACTTATTGTCAGTGTGATGTAAACACTTATCTCAAAGAATTTTAATTGTTTATAAATGGACAATAAATGAAACATGATTGAAAAAGTATTAAGACAAACAAGTTGAAACCCTTTGTTCTAAGGAAGCTTCATATTACTATACAAGTTTTTAACTAGTAGAGGTACTTTGTCTGTGAGTGACATACTTTGGAGATGAAGTATGCAGCTAAAAGGACTCAATAGAGGACACTCCTTCACCTCATGAATAATGACACAATCAGCAACTAAGTAGTGTTGACCAAGTCTTTCAAAATCGCTAGTTGCTAAAAGGTAAGTTTGTGGCTGCTTATTTTACTTTACAATTTTCTCACTATCCATGGCACCTACCGTCAAAACAATTCATTTCACATTAACACTTTTCGTCATACTATACCTTCGTAAACTAGATAACCTTGCTTTGGTATTTTTTTTTTCCTGGAATCTGGAGTAACATTGGCAGGATAACCAAACCTAACAATGAATCATTACCTATGTATGTCACAATTTTTTTCAAATTTTACAAGATTAGCCTGTTGAAGTAACATTGGATAAAGCTCTTGCATGCATCTTGAGAACTTTAAGTGTAATACTGTTGTCATAAAGCCTCTGCATCTCCATCAATAGGTTTAAGTGCAAAAAAGATGTCCATCAGTAGAAAAAGAAATGTTTTACCTCTCTTTCCTTGAATACTTTTCAAATAATGACACTAAATCACAATGGCTATCAAGGATGTCCTGCTGACGCATAGGAGAGGAAGAATCCATGAGCTCATCCACAAATTGAAGAATAACTATGAGAAGATTGACGTTGGTGAGGAAACATTTAATGATGATGTCCCTGATGTCCAACAACAAAATGAAAGTGTTGAGTCAGCATGAAAGATGACATGACAAGGTGGATCCCTTAAGACTAGTGAGACTTGATTTCTTGACTCGTATGCCTCACTTGGAATAATTCATGATGTTTCTGATATCATAAGGTAATCGTCAGTACTCTTTACATTGATGTATGTCATTTTCTTATAAGCAAATGGCACAAGTCAGCAAGTGTTGATGGTTTTGATGACATTTTTCAGGGTCAAGAGTATATGCTCCATTTAGTGGCCTTGTATTATATTATTTATTTCATTGTTACTCAAATGTAACCATAGGCAAACACATGTCACTAGCTATTCTGATAGTGACATGTGTGAACCTCTTGCTACAACTGTTGGTTGAATAGACCCTGGAGTACTTCATATGTTCACTATGAACAGGTTAGTCCCTTATATTTTAATGTTGTCATGATTTTTGTTTCAGGCTAACACTGATCACGTGTATAATAACCAATTTGGTGATGATAATTATGGGTGGGAGTCCAGTTTATTCATTTAAAGTACCACCAAAAATTTGATCCAAATATCCAAATAAAAATTATAACATTTGGAATTAAAATGTGATCCTTTACATTCTATTCGAACTCTCTCCCTCCAGATATGGGTGAAGCCCAAGTAATGGTAGTCTTCAAGCAATCATTCACAAGTTCCTTCTCTTGAAACAACTTGCATCATTGAATCAGACATGCCTATGATAGATCTTGTATTACATATTGGAGATATAAGCTATGCTGAAGTGGTAAGTCAATATGAAAGTGTCCTTTCATTCTCTTTCTTTGTAGTGTGATGAATTCTTTGATTTTATTCAACCAATATCAACTCGAGCACCACATATGGTATGTATCAGTAATCACGAAAGGACTTTCCCAAGTCAGTATAAGTAAGTGAACTAGCTATGCTGGTTTTTGTATCCTGTCTTTCCAGTTATTTCTATAAGGAACTGACTCTGGAGGCAAATGTGGTGTTCTCTACAACAAAGATTCCTTATGCCAAAACCAGGACCAGATCAGGATGGTAAGCAGTGATATAATCTATCTTGATTCTAATGTATATATTCACTAATATAGGTACAATTTTGTTATTGATAATATTAATGAGTACTGACCCTAACCTTACAGTGGGATCTCCCCAGTATATGTGTGCCTCCAAAAACAATTGTCTATAGTGAATAGAGAAGTAATTCCATGCTTATTTTTTGTTGGTCACGGTAAAGTAGTAAGAATTTGTATGCATTATCATGGCTGTTCTTTCTAGGCCTATGTATGTTCATAGTATAAATTATGAGATAAATGCAGTGAAGACCATTATAGGAGTAGGTGTAGTGCTTATGCCAGCAAAAACTAAAAATGTTACAAATTTTTTGTTGAGCTATTAAGCCTTATGGTTGATTGTATTAATCATGTTTTGTAGCTCAAATGTAGTCGAAACCTATTAACCATATTTACATGTATTTTGTATGGACAAATACGGTTGTCTCCTCCAAGCATAAAAAGAAAAATTATTATTGTTGGCCTATTATGGTGTGCTGCTGGTTGTATTAATTGTTAATTGATCATAAAAAAATTAACACACTTTGATGTTTCTGATTGATAATAGTTTTCCAACCAACCTTAAGTATTATCTCTAATGCTTCAACGTAGGTAGCGAGTTCTGCAGCAATAAATTCGAAGATAAAATTCAATGTTTATTTTACGTATTAAGTTTCTGTTGACATAGAAGTAGTGTGGTTGTAATGTCTTTGTTTCATATATTGTGAAAATTTTTGACTTTAATTTTTATTTCTATTATAACCAATATAAATAAGCATTCTAATGCTATACACATCAATATATATTATTACTGCTACTGCTCAGGCACCTTAATTCGTCTGGTTTATTTAAATAAAAGTAAATATTAGAGATATATTTCTTAATCTTCCAAAACATTAGGCAGCCTCACCCAATGATAAACCACAAACCACAAACAATGTCAAATATTTGTTCTCAGGAAGGTGAGGCTCGTGAATGTGAGGCTAAATTCCAACATAGTGAAGTTGTGCTATGCGTGCGCTAGTACCAGACCTTCTTCTCTCTGAAAGAGTCGCCTGGCCTGACTAGAGCTGACCAAGCTGCATTCCAGTTATATTAGAGGTTCATTGTTATCAATTAATTTTATTTTCTATGTGGTATACATATAGGCTTAGTATTAGTAAAATAGTGTTATATTTGTTAAGAAAAAACCTATAATTTTTCCCATTTTCAGCAACTCGTGTACCTTTTACAGTAACTTACCTATCACATGATATCTTAGCTCTCTATTCACCTCCGTTTATTTGTACATTATCATGATTATGCTACAGTCTGAACTTGCATGGAATTATAAGCAATTTAATAAGTATTAAGAGATGATATAGGATGATATGCTTATATTATGTAGAGGCAATTAATATATCTCAGTTGTGTCAAATTCAATTGATGTCTCTAAACATTAAAGACTTTCTTAATGTTTAGGCAGAGCTGCTTCAGTTGACCAAGTGAGCAAATTGCACTATGATTTGACAAGAACTACAACAGGTATTTAAAATATGTAATGAGTGGGGAATTACACTGTGTTTACTGTAGTTAGTGCTGTGCAAACATTTCACAGTACAAGCAAGCAGATAATTATCTATTATAGATAGACTAAATGTATTAGGTATCATTATACCATTAGAGAATATTCACCTCTCCCATTTAGCAGTATTTGTAGTAAATGTATTTTAAATAAGACCATAATTGAAATCATAATCCTTTAATTTATTATTTTGGAAGATAGTCTTCAGAATTACAGACATTAATTTAACATTTACTATAGTATTATTTGATAATAATGATGCAATTGTAACATAGTCAATCATGCCATCAAGAACTAAATATAACAAAAAAAGTATTACCAAAAACACTGTTGCTTACATAATGAGTCAGTCTATCATACTAAAATAGACTGAAATAAAAAAAGTTTCTCCTTGAAGATGTAAAGGATTTTCTTCAAGGCAGTGGTATAACATAATTTTTAAACTAAGGTAAAAGTGGGTATTGAATAATCAAGCAATTCTACAAATAAATTAAGACAATTGTTTTTGTAGCATATTTGTATCGGATTAATTAGTGCTTTAAATAGCTACGATGTTCCAAATAAGACTGAATGATCTGTTCTAATTGTCTATTCAGTACATGACCTCTTACTCTATAGTACAGCTTTGATAAAAGCCATATAACATATATGTTATGTTAAAAAGATAATATGAAACAACTCTTACTTGATTTATAGATTAATTATTGTCTTATGGATTATATCTTTTTGTCAGTATAAATGATATGTTTATTTGTAATACTAATATTTAACAGTAATTTCTATATCAACTAATAATATTATGTATCAGTGATTGGGCGTATAAGAACTATGAAATAGATTGTACTGGTATGTGTTTTAATGTAGTTACTTGCAATGCCTATGTTCTTCCTTGATATGAACTGTGATGTGAAATAGATCATGCTAATAAATTAATATTCAGTTGGTTAAACTGTTTACCTCATTTGTAATGGTAATGTCATTTCTGGGTATGAACCTGCAGATCTTTAAAAAAAAGATTTAATAATTTTTAGAACTAGAACACTTTAGTAATTATTTCACAAAGACCTTGTAGCTTTATAAATAAATATTTGAATGCGATTACCTGCAAAAACCCACAAGTGTTTATTAAAATTTGATTTACCAAATCTGATAATAAAGTCCACAGAACACTTGTGTTATATTAGCCTAGCTTATCAAATTTACACTGTGTAAATAGTTGTTTTATGTGTAACAACAACATGCTGGGTATGGATTTTGCTAATACTAAATTCACTGTGACACACTAAACAGACTTATATAGATTGCTTGATTAGTAGCAGTGTCAGTGGAAGACTAATAGCTATACAATGCTAAAAATGTATGCAGAGAGGGAAGCTACATAATGAGAACTTGATCGGTCATAACTATCATTGTAGCACTCATGAGTATTATTAATAAAACGTATGTTTACTTTGTGTTGGTGGTAAAGGATTTGTCATCTGTCAATTTTATTGTAAGTATATATTTGTGGATATGCAACTGGTATCTATACACTTTTCACTGGATATGATATGATACTACATGACTTTTTAAAATCTGTGAACTTCATTATAATATAATAAGAACTCCATAAAGGATTTGTTAAAACATCACCAAACCATTTCAATAGTAGTTTTATGGCTCTTTTGACAAATTCCTATATGTTTCTGCTTCTTAGACTAGGTTATTCTAAAAATCATAAAGATTTGACATGATGATCATATACATGTACAATACTCCATAATTTACAAAGACAACTCAGACTTTTCTACTACTTTTGAGAATATATGCAGGCAATACATAAGAGCTTAATTATAACTACAAAACTAACAGCCTACTTGTATACTGTGATGGAGGTTAAGAAGTGCATTCTCCTAGGTATGTTGTCAATAAGAAAAGAGCTAAAATAAACATTAAATTCAGTAAATTGTGGAATAGGACTATAGTTAAGTAAACTGCCAAAACAGTACTTTCATTATAACAACATAATTTATGTCCAAATGTTTTTAAACCAATTTAGATTACAAAGATAATATATTAGATGTAATTATAGGCATCTGCTGACATCAAAGAATATCCTTTGCTTAAACTCTTATATATAAGTCTATATCTAATTACATTTTATAGTAGAGTTCCTCAGTTTCATATTCACATGAGTATATATTTTATAGCTATGGTCATTATACAACAATGCAGTAAAACTATCCATGAAAATAAACACCCAGTACAGTTAACGTGTGATCCAAAATGACTACTTGGAATGCATATTTTTGCAGCCAGTAAAAATATTATCATTCTAAATTAAATAATGATATCACTGTAGTCATACCCTCTAAAATTTTTATAATGCTGTGTTGAAGTATCAAGTACTTAAATGTGATAACAGTATAAAACAACTTAGACACACAGAATTGATATGAGTATCATATCTATTATGCAATAGTGATAATTGATACCACACCCATTTAATTAATAATTACACTGTTTGTAATACTTTTTATCCTGCCCATGTGGCTTTCGTGCAACCATAAGCCACTATGTAGTCAGTACTTTGACACCATTTAAGTTCTACAATAGATACCAAATTAATGTATTATATTAATAATTATAGTAGACAACAAATATACTGACCAATACTTCGACATATTCCATTTCTAGTAATATAGTCCTTGTTTACATGACCAAAAATTGGATTAGTAAACATTTGAGAACATTCTTGACTAGTTTCTACACTTTCATTAACCTTTATAAAAGATGATAATCAATAAATAGTACTTTATTGTTACCTCGACAAGTCTTATAATGAGATAACAATGTATTACAGTAACAGTAGAAGGAGCCAAGTGTATTATTACAATGTTGATCACATGTAGTCACGTCACTACATTCATTAATATCAAAAGAAAGACAAACAAGTTTTCAAAAAAAAAAAACTTTAGAGAAATTGCAAATTTCCAACTTATAAAACAGAATAAGTACGTTTAGATTACTATTTCCAAGCATCAATACATAACAACTCTAATTATAATGACACAAGTAAATGTTTATTTCTTATCATTCAGGAAACATACATCAAAACAATTGTTTCTCTAGTAATAGTAGTGTTGTATGTATGTATACATAATTAAATTAAACCCACAATGTTAAGAAATCCCTAGAGCATATGTACTCAATTTCATGGCAAGGGCTGTTGTTGTTGGGCTTTTTAAATGTGTAGTTTCCTCGTTTTCAGACAATAACTATATATAATAGACCCATCTTTGAGATGTATGTTTTATACATTGCAAACCATCTGTCATTAAGGACTTGTATAATAAAATTAGGTCTATAGTCATAGCAATTATTCAAAAAGGTACCAAATTTAAGCAGTGATCACTGATCAAGCATTTTCATCACTTTTATGTTTCCCATGAAAAGGAATTTATAAAGAGGGCAGATCTGAATATATGCTGTAGACAAGCTACAATCTTGTAAATCCAGCACCAGTCTGAATTATTCATTTCATATTGCAAAAAATTTGTAATTTAAAACCAAAACTCAAAAGCTGCGTTGACCTTAATAAGATGTAGTATTTCATTATCACCTTATGTAATTTAGGTGTGGCATTACATGTTCAATTACCTGTAAAATGTGTACACCTGACAACATTAATAATCACTGATCATAACTGAATTATGACCTTTGTTGTCAACTGAATACTCTTCTAAATATAACACTCATTAGACTCTGGTACCTCCTATTATCAGATTGATTGGAAACTTTGGTACATGTTGGGTGCCAAAACATCCTGCCTTTCTTTCTATTGCTATTTCATATTTTCAAGACTTTTATTATGTTTCTCCATTTCTGTAAATAGAAAATCATGTTTTAGATGTCAGGCATCTAGTTACATTGTGTAATATGATAATAGTTCATGAATATCATTTGTTAAGGTTCTTATCTTCACTTATTATACTCATGTATATATATTTTTTGATATTCATGACCTCTTCCAGGTACTATAGTTTTCTTATTATCTCTTAGCCTCACCTGTTAGCTTTTCTTGCTATCTTGTCCACCCCTTTTGTATCTTTATCTCTTTTGTTTCCGTATTTTATTACGTAATCAAAGAGAGGCGTAGCATCAATTAAACAATGTGTAATATGTGTATATAATGCTTAATATTGATAGAGGTACTGGCAGTAAATTAATGACATAGTACTATTTATAACTGTGTATAACTGTGTAAAACTGTATAGACATATGATTTCAGATTTTGATTTGGTATAACTATATATACATAAATTGTATGTGTATGTGAATAAAGAGGTATGATTTTTTTCCTTTTTTGAACTTTTGATCTTATATTTTGCCATTGTTACCAAAAGTAGTAATAATAATATGGACATTGTCCTTTTCTGATAACATGTATTCAATATCATACCACAATCACTTTCAATACTAAAATACTTATAATATACTTCTATATATTCATTAATCTATTTTGATGTCATGGTATTTTGTAAATGGCTATTAGTTCTTAGGAACTAAAACTTTACATCTACTTCATAGTTTGACTCTTTACACTTTTGTTAGAGAAGTAGTAAACATTGTCAGTTATTATCTCCATGTATTGGTGAAATGACTTCATTGTACTTGGAATATTTGAGAAGTGATGGATTATTAGTGAGCCTGACACATGTGTTTGTTATTACAGTGATTTCTAGAATAAAATCTTTATCACTTTAAAGCATTTAGTATGTAATATTTGATAATAACTATAGTTTTGCAAGACAAGTTATAAGCTTTAGGATGGACAGTCTTGTTGTGCATGCGCAATTATTTTTCTTTATACTAATAATAGATACTGTAATGAGTGTGATCATATACTGTAAATGTCAAAGGTTTGTATTAATCAAAAAGTCAACAACTGGTATTTCTAACTGTAGCTGGTTCATGGATATCATGTCATACAATTAATATGTCAATCAACAATATGATGGATTTAACTAGTACTTTTGACCTAATCTAGTACTTTGAAATAATCAGATACATGTATATATAACCAATTATTATTACAATGTTGGCATTTAATGAAGTAATATGGTCCTATATAGTCTTTTATCTATCCAATTAGACTGCTCTTGTATGTTTCCATTGTTAAGTAAATATAGGTGTGGTTATTGTGTTAGTACCTCCACATATAAAATACTTACTTTGAACTTTATCATATTACTGAGTATTATGGAATACTCAGGGATTCTAAGGAAGACATATTACTGTCTTTTTTCTATATTTGTAATTATGCGATGGAGATAATGATTTTTAAATCTCAATAACAGTTGTCAAATAAGGCATTAATTTCTGTCATGTCATATATAACCATTATATTTGCAATACTCAATACTTATTACAATATAATAATGGTTTATTAAATTTTTATACAGATGCCTAGAGTCAAGGTAATGAATATGTGGTGATGATGGTGATACTTTTTATAGACTATAATAATTATTATCCTAAACTACTATGTTCACATGATGTCTAGTTCTTGTCATACATGAAGTATGTACTATGCCACTTAATTATAAATTATATCACATGCAGATTGACTAATGTAATGGGTTCCAGAAGATCCTTTATGGATCAATGTTCAAACATGTCATGAAGCAAGCAATGAATATGATTGAAGACATCATTTATCATACAGTATTAGGATACTAAGCAGTTGAGGATTTATTTTCTAATTTCTAAATTAATGTTTTTATGAAGCTTAATTTTCATGCACAAAAGTATTCCTTATAATATTGAAATACCTCTGTTAATAATGATCTACAAAAACACACTACATGTTAGTAGAATAGCAATAGTCTGAATTAAAGTATGTATCCTCTAACATTTCAATCTAACTGTTTACATTAGAATAAACTATTCCATGTTAAACGGATGAAGCCATTATAGTCATCAACAATGTCATAAATACAATAAAGCTAGCCTTAGACTTGGTTGAAAAATAGTATATTGTTAACTTCACTGTCAAAGTTGAGAGATATGTCCAGTAGTGCCACAAATTAAAACATGATTTCATAGCCATACATGTAACACTTGCACATTCATGGCATTGCACCATGTACATACATAGCATGGTAACCATGGCTTACTTACGACGTACCAATAGGGTGGCAACTATATACTTAGCTGTGTGGATACATTGTTACAAAACTATTGTAATAATGGATTACTATGCAATGCAACCATAGGTTGGCAACTACATGGATCTGTACACTGTACTGGTGCTGAAAGAGTGGATAAGGAAACTCCGTCATTTACTCAAGTGTACAAATTACCAATTATTATCTTCAATGCTGATGTCAAAGCCATGAAAGTGATTACATGTAATTCAATGTTTTATTTCCTTTAGTAAGTTCTTGTTGAGTACAAACTGGTTTGGTTGCAATGTCTTTGTTTAATATATTTTGAAAATTTATTTCTTCAATTTTCATTTTTATTATAACCAAATTTAGCAGACCTCATTACCTAGTTTGAAACATTACAGATTACTCAGGGAGAAATCCTGAATTCCTGAGGCCATAATTAGTATATGAAATTTTATGAATTGAATTTATTTGTTGATTTCATGTATTGGAAATTCCAAATTGGACTTTCATTCAAACTAGATTGATACTTTAAGTCTGAAATTTCATTTACAGGAAATACTGATATTGTATTTTTTGATTTTATTTAATAATTTGTTTTATATATTTAAATGTTTTAATCATATTCATGTTAACAAAATCAGTGACATATATTGAGGGTGTACGAAAAGAAATCATTCTGGTACTGGTATAACATACAAAACATGTTCATTGTCAATGATGCCAACAGTGTGGGCACAATGTGCAAGGTAACTGTTTGGTGGACAAATATGTGGACACCATAGCCTTTATATAAGTTGTTACACTAAATTTGAACAGGTTTACTAACAGTTGAATATTGAGGAGGATGCGGATAATATCAGGAAACTCTAGCAATGACAAGCTTAATAGATCTGATTTCTCAATGGTATATTACATTTTGGCATAATAATGCATGCACCTTTACAGGACAATCACTAGAGTATTCATAATGTAGATAAGGCATTTCCTAATATATCAGGATTATACCTAGCTAGTACAATAAAGGCTCAGGATGATCTAACAGAAGAAGTGTAAACTTTATGATTAGTTGTCACAGAATTATACTTAAGTAAATAGAGTTGACAACTAAATTTGTATTTGCACCATGATGAAGTCTAGAACAAAGAATTTTCAAATTGTCTACATCTGCCTGACTAAGTGGAGAAACTTGGAAGTATAACATTAGAAGTGATCCTACTTAAATATCTAAAAGTGAGCCTGATGAGAGGTAATTTCCAAATGAGCCACATATACTTTTAAAATCACTTAAATAAATCTTTTTTTAAAATTTTATAAGAAAGCTAACAATCCAAATGGGAATAGCTTGCTGTTTCTCAGTGTTTTCATCATTGACACCTTCTGGAAGAGATGGAACACAATCATTTGGATTGTCATCATATGAGAAACTTCCCACAGTTTCAGTGCATTCCTGAGTTGTGTCACCTAAATAATTGAACTAAAATCATTATCAACAAAAGAAAAGTGTCGTAAACCTATATTTCAACTATGGCTATTAAGAAAATATTTCTATACTTAATCCAAAAAACAGCATATACATGTTACTGTAATATGAACTACAGTTACAAGCTTTTCAGTTAAACTTAATTCTTCTATCATTTTCCTAATTCATATTACTTATTACATAGACAGTCTACTTAAACAACAGCCACATGAGCAATCAATACATGTATAAATTAATACTCATACCTAGCTCATCATGATCTTCACATTAATAATAAAGTACTATCATATTCATCTGCTGGTGTAATGGATGGTTTAGAAATTAGGACTACTTCTGTTTTCAAAAGTATTGGTAAACCTGGCAACTCTGATTCAACATCTTCCACAAACTATCATCATATTAACATAATCAAGTTAAAAGGTTTTATCATGTATTACATTAATTTACCTTCTTGTAACTGCTACATTGTTGTCCATGGTTTGTTGTGATGATGTGTCATCATCAAAATATAGTGCCTGATGCCTTTCAAAGGTTGTTTTAGCTAGCAGTGTATTACAATGAGGGTACAGATATCATCTTTTACATTATACAGATTGGTAATGGTTATTCTCGATAGTTTGGAGTACTGAGAGAGGGGTGGTTCTTGGTGTAACTTCACTCTGATGACATCATCATTAAATGACAGATAGTGATGTCATCATATATGATAACATAATCTAAATTAATCACCTACACCCTAAACCAAACCTTATGACACATAGTGATGTCATCATCATAGTACAAGTTACATCATCATAGAAGTTACACCAAGAAGGACCGGGAGATGGTGATCACAGGACTTTCTATTATCATAGTCTTAGGAGTTAATTTTTTAGAGGGTGGAGTTTTCACTTTAAGAACATCTGCAAATACACAGGGAAAAAGTCTATTTATGATGTTTGGAAAATAATATATTTACATCAGTAGTATTACTATATATATATGCATATTACCAATGCATGTAATATTGATGTTTTTTGGATGAAATTTTACAATTATACAATAGAAGTGATAAAAATATCTGACAACAATCTTATGATTGTAATATTTACATTAAAATCAACATTAAAAAAATCCAATGATGTAATATTAATATATTAACATTGTATCACAATATAATTATATCCAATGATTGTGATATTAATGTATTAACCTTGTATCATCAATGTAATTATATCCAATGATGGTATTATTAATGTATTAACATTGTATCATCAATATAATTATATCCAATGATTGTATTATTAATGTATTAACATTGTATCAACAATATAATTATATCCAATGATTGTAATATTAATGTATTAACATTGTATCACAATATAATTATATCCAATGATTGTCATATTAATGTATTAACATTGTATCATCAATGTAATTATATCAATGATGGTATTATTAATGTATTAACATTGTATCATCAATATATTATATCAATGATTGTATTATTAATGTATTAACATTGTATCAACAATATAATTATATCCAATGATTGTATTATTAATGTATTAACATTGTAATCATCAATGTAATTATATCCAATGATTGTATTATTATATATTAACATTGTAAAACCAATGTAAATAATACATTGCTTTTCTTTAATAGTTCTACAATTGTATATGAATGATAATTAATCCAATGATGGTATTATTAATGTATTAACATTGTAAGCCAATATAATAATACAGTACTTTTCTTTAGTAGTTCCACAATTGTATATGCAATGATAATTAATCCCATGATTGTATTATTAATGCATTAACATTGTAAAGCCAATATAAATAATACATTGCTTTTCTTTAGTAGTTCTACAATTGTATATGTGATGATAATTAATCCCATGATGAATTATTAATATATTAACGTTGTACAACCAATATAATTATAAACCCATTTGTTCCGTAAATGTAATTCATTTGAGTGTATATCTGCTGTACAAATGAGGTTAGGTTTAGGAATGTTTAGGCCTAGGGATGATTGCACAATTCAATTGTCATATGTGTACATTCACATGTAATTTGTTGATTTCTTTTATATGTTTTTTTAATAATGAAAAATTGGCCCCTAACTACTAAAACATAGTCAGGGATAAATATAAAAGAGCTAAAAATGATATTATAAGTGAATTGTTGCCAAAAATACTAGCAAGACCATTTCTTAAATACAATGCTTAGCTTTACTACAATATTCATGGCTTAATTTTGTTTTTTGGCATGTCATAATTGAATTCCAATATCAAATTGTAAGTTGCCATGGTTCCATAGGGAGCAGTATATTGTGTGTGGTATGTTAATCCACAGTATATATGATATCTTTTGATGAATATATCCAAGGACTTTGAATATTTAGGATATTTTCAAGTCTAATGGACAGTATTATTACTTGGTCCTTTTCATGACAATAGTGTTGAAATAATATTTTTAAGTATATTCATTTTTGTTTTAATTTGGAATAAATTATTAAAAATAAATATTTCAATTCAAATGTGACATTTATATCTGTTTGAAAAGACATTATATTGTTCCCCTATAATTGAATACTCAACTGTATCCTACTCAACTTGCTAAAACATCTGGTACCACTGGATAGGCTGCAGGTCAATATTACAGCCAGGCGTCACACAAGAGCTAGCCATGCCTGAAGTTATGATATAATTATTTAAGAAGCATCCTATGAGAGAGAGAGAGGGGGGGATCAAATTAACAGTAATGAAGCTTTGAGGGTAGCTACACTACATATGAACATAAATTATATATATATATATTAGGCCTGGGCAATAGTATAGATAGTGAATATATCGCGATAGTAAACACGTGTATGTATTGAGCATGCACATTGCACTTCTATCACAACTTGCTGCAAGGTATCTTTCATCCCAGCTACTTCTGTCCCCTTGTGAGCGAGTTTTTCGGTACCGCTGGAGATGTGGTGAATGAGAAAAGGGCATGCCTCCTTCCCACTAATGTTAATATGCTAGTGTTTCTTGCTGAGAATCTTGATTGATAATTCTGTCATTCATTGTAGTAGTTATGCAGTTCACATTTATTTGCATTTTTTGTTACATTATATTCTTTTAAACACCTGAATTTTGCATTATATCATGCGCATCCAAAACACATGGACCGCTTAAAGAATACATCAAAAACTATCACAATATATTCACTGTCGTGAATTTTTTGTTTCAAAAATATTGTGATAGTGATAGTACTACTATCACCTAGACCTAATATATATATATATATATATAGATATCACCATTCACCAATATTTTATAATGAATTTCTTTTCCTCCCAAATTAGAATTATGACCTAAAACAGATGTGTGATCAATAAACCAAAGCTTTACAAGTCAATACTTGATGTACATACTAATGTATCAAAGTTAGAGAGGCTAGGTGTGGAAATCCTCTTGTACCTTGATTTATCTTCTTTGGCAAATGAAATATTATTGGAGTTTAACAAGCAGTCAATTTAAAACTGTCACAATCCTATTACCTTTAGGTTTAGCACAAAACTATATAGTTAATCATATTAAGTTGGTAGCTCTTCTCTTGATCCTAAATATAATAGACAGATGATATAATAAACCTCAACATAGTACCTAAAAGAGGGTGGGATAATAAAACTAAATATCCTTTAAGTCTAGATAGATACTATGTACTCTTTGGTCTGATAACAAAAAGTTAAAACTCCTAAAATATCAATGTTTGAAATGTGTCTCAACTCCTACGTTGTTAATAGCTGTTTGTTTCAATGAATACAAGAGACAGACAAGGGGTTCATGTAGACTAAGTCTAGTATTAGGTAGTCTCGTACCCAGGCATTCGCAAAAAAAAAAAACGCCTGGTAATGCACAAGTGTGTTATTTATGCAATATAGTGACAGGATCATTACAACGTTTTAAATTAAATGACAACTAAACGGGCTGGGTTTGTATTCATGATGCTTCACTCTCTAAAAGAATTTAGGCATGGCTAGTCGAATTTGTTGGTTGTGCAGAGATTTAGAGGAAGCAAAAAGAGCACAAACTTGTCATGTGTTTGGGATACAAAAAGACAACTTTTTCCGTCATATATAGTTTTCAATGGACAAGACTTTGCTCTTTTTTAAGAGATAGGTTTAGCCTTCCTAGCTGCTTTTGAGCAGAGATTTAGGCGGCGCAGAAAAGTTTCTATCAGGTACTACAAGTAGCCATCACAAATAATCTAACATTTGCAGTAAAAGGAATTTTGATGTCATGATTGACAGAGGATTCCTACAGTATACTATTTCCAAGTAATCTCTGTAAATTAAACACATGTTGAAAACAGTATTTACCAGGCATTCTTTTCTTTTGTGAATGCCTGGGTACAAGGCTAAGTACTAGATTACTGAATTCTAAAACACAATATATAGAAGGGATAAGAACCAATTCATCAGTAAGCCACACCCATACTTATAAACTGCTTAATATCTCATTGTAATAGTACATGTACTGCTTATGGTTTATATCAACCGATATACCATCAATAAGAGCATAGCCAAGTAAAATGAGAGAGAGACATTTCAATTATAAAGAATCAACTACATGTACATTTATATACAAAGTACCTAACAGCTAATACATATACATGTTAAGTGGTACCTAACTTTCTAACCTCTTTATATCACACCACAGCTCCTGTTGTATATGATTGTTTATAAGTAGTAATTAATCTCATTCGTGATCCTACAACAAAACGATAGATCCTATAAAATAACAACTCAACAGATAGTAACATCAATAGAGACTAAGACTATAGACACCCACTTGTCATAGTAATAAATACTACATTCCATTAAGTTCTTAGCTAACTACTTACTTATTAAACAGTTAAGCAAAATTTGTATATCAGCTGATAGTATTAGGTTAGAAAGCCACGCCCCTATAACTAACTCACATTATTGCATATCTACATGTATCTACTGTTTATCCCTGAGCCTCACGTCCCAGTACGTCCACTGTGGGTTCCGTCAACTCCACAGATCCTAGTCCATGTAATCGCTCGTGAAAACCCGGCAGGCTCTCTCATACTCAAGGTCAGATACCACTTGCAAGTTTTGATATTCCTAACAGATCACCAATCGATGCAACATACGAATCACCATTAACGCAATGCAACCTATACCAACTTTAAGACATCTTCAATTTCATTGGCACGTCCCATGACTGAACTGGATCAACCTGTCATACAATTTTCTTCCGATCTGGCAAGGATCATACTTTACTCTCAGCACTTCTATCAGACCTACCAGGAGTCTAGATCTGGAGACATTTATAACTACATTTAAGATCAGACGTGATAAACTTAGTTATACTCAAGAAATGCCAGACAAGCATTGCTAAGTACCCTTGGAATTAATTTAAGTCACACCACCATTTCCAGTTTGAGACCTAAACTTAGCTACAACACCGCTCAAAGTCTAAAATTGATTTTAGAAAGAGTGGCTAGATCTAGAAGAAGCTGAGAAGCAGGAATGTTAACTTTCACAATGCATATGAGCTGGTAAAAAAATTTCCTAAATTTACAATTAAACCACTGAAAAGAACCACCATTAGCATGAACCCAAAAAGCAATTCGAAAGACACTTTCCACTTCAAGTCTGCGAAATTGGCAATTCTGATACAGTGTATATGTTCATTATCTTCTAGCAAAAGTCTTGTTTTATCTTTCAAGAGGTCGCCATGCGCTTCGTTGTTGTAATATAGCGAATATTCTAATACACAGAGTCACCTAGCCTGAAAACTCAGTGCATACCTATTTCGAGCCTTCAGGCTAATTATGGAAAACAAGCCACTGGACTTCATTTTTTTACGGAGGAAGGGAAAAAAGATGTAAGCACACACATAATTTTCTTCTTTGTAGAACTATATTTATTTATAGCATTACGTTACTGACGGTAAAATCGTCAAACCAAATAGGGGGTTGAATCTATAACCAGCAAAATATATGTATCTAAAGGCAAACAGTGATAATGAGCGGCCGCGGCTGTCACTGGTGTCACAGCTAACCCAGGTGAATATGTGTAGGTTATGTAACATTTATATATGAATTAGCAACAATTATGCCGTCATCATGCTCTGTGAACAACGTACTGTGAAATTGGCAATTCTGATACAGTGTATATGCACATTTCTAGCCAGTCTTGTGTTATCTTTCAAGTGGTCGCCATGTGCTTCGTTGTTGTAATATAACGAATATTCTAAATACGCGTAGTCAGCCAGCCTGACTTACACAAGTCAGGGTCACTACAATTATAGTATAATAGAATTTAGACTACACTGACTTAAATATTGCCATCTGGTGGTTAGATTGCACGCAGAAAACTTATTTTCTTAGTTACCTTGTTGGGTTTAACAGTTACTTAGACTTTCACAAATTACTTTTAACATGCATTGTTTTCCCCATGGAATTATTTGCTATACTTTTACTTTGGAATGATTAGAGCCCTTACCAATTGAAACTATGTAACTTAGAAAGACGTATGCCTGATAAGTATTCCCGGATTTATTGCTATGCGTATAAAATATCATTATGGTATTATATTATAGTATGATATTATAACAATAAAATATCTATTGCATTTATAGTATATATTATCAGTACACATTATACATGTTTATATTATAGTAGGAAGAAAGAATGCCTTTACCAAGCATGATACATGTAGATTAGACACCTCTCCCCCACTGCTGAGTTAGCAGTTAAAAATTGGAATCTACTAAATGAGACAATTCGAATGAAAGTAAATGAACACTAGGTAAGTTTTTAAATCCATAAAGCTATTCATATTATATATAATAAATAATATAACACAAGAGATAGATACATTATAAGTAATAGAACACAAATTATGCATATATTACCTTCACTACAATAGGTTTTATGGCAGTGGGGGATTAGGTAAATGCTCAGGGACATCACAGAAGAGTCGTTAAAAAATAAAAAAGATTCAGGAAGAAATAGTGACCTCCGAACAAGTAGAGAAAACTATACCAAACATATTATTTTGGAGAACGGACAGTATATCATTATAAATAAAAATTTAGCTAAGGAAAGGGTCAGTCAGCAATAAATGAAATGAAAAGGAAACAAATAGTATGTTAAAGTCAATAAACATTATGAATAACCTTGACAGAAGTTAATAATTATGTTCATTTCAGGCTACAGAAGAGCTAAAAAAACAATTAAATGTATCAGAAGAGGTATATACTTTTTAATACTTTTTATGTATGTATTAAGAATTAACTGCATGCATTCAATAAAAGTAATAGTAATTTATTTATACATAAGCATAACAGCACAAGTAATTGTTTCTATTATGTTTCTCCATTATGAAAAAGTGATGTTGGTGATACAGAAATTCAAGTGGAGTGTCTATAAGCATAATTGATACTTGATGCATTAAAACTATACTAATGTAAGGTGTTTATTACATTTATGCATACTTTTTGGATGCAGGCTTCAAGTATTTTTAGAATATGTGGTATATGTAGTACACTTTAATGTCTACTCACTTAATTTTGTTCTATTGTCATATGTGACAATTGAAAGTGACAAATGAAATTAGCACACATAAAACACAGATCCACAAAGGTTTAGTAGTGTTTACTGTTAGTCTAGGATGTAAGGTTCAAACTTTCTGTTTGGTCCCGCTACCTTGCTTTTATACCTTCTCACATCTCTTAATATGAATTAGCATCTCATATAATTATAATATAGTTCTAGTCATTTTTTAGCTATTTATGGATAGTAAATGGATTTCTTTATATAGACTTTTTAGCTTTAAGCTTGTTATGTTGATACGCATAGATAAGATAATTGCATGAACTCTTTTGTATCTTCTCTAATCCAAAAGTGTTAGACTTGTCCATTAAAGTAATATTTTTTAATAGATATGTATACACGGGTCAGAGAAAGGAATGATAAAGTATATTGCTATTATTACTAATTCTACTCTGCCTCAAATTAAACAAAATTTTTATATGACTCTATTCTTTTTAAATAGGAAATAGAATTGATGAAGATAGTAGTGAAGATTAATTGGAAACAGAAACAGATGAAGAAGTAAGTTAAGATGACTAAATAATTATATATCTTTGTCCCTTTTTAATTTTCTAACTAGGAGGTTCATACTTATGTTCCAAAGGTAAGATAAACAAAACTGCTACATTTCAAAATTTGCTGCAACAACATAACCTTTATTTTCCTTCTTTACTTTGCTCAATAATGGACAGACGAGGGCTCCTATTAATATTAAAACTACTAAAAAAAGGAAGGTAAGTTATTTCCATATTTTTAGTGTGACTATATGTTGATTACTATATAAAAAGAGTGACGAAGTGATCCAGGGAAAAACCAAAAAAAAAAAACAAGTAAGTTATTAGTTCACTTTTGTCAAAAACTTCCATCAAAACACACAGGATTAAATTAATGTAAGTCCGTACGAGCGACTCAGACTAAAAACATGAAAAAAAAATTCCAATCTGGTAAATTCAATTGTGTACTAAATGCTTATTTTTTATGTTTATTTATAGTTAAGCTAACTTTTAAAATCGTAAATTCACATAAAAGGCACAAAAACTATATAGTAGATCTATTTATTTATTTTTACTCAGTAAAATTAAACTTTTATTTCTAAACTTGTTAGTTGAAAGATATAATAATTAATAATAATAATAACAATAATATTTATAATCTTTAAGTATTAATATTTTAAAGAGAAAAAATATTTTAGTCTAACTGGTCAAATTTTCCTGATTAATAGCCTGTGTTTTTCTTATATGATGAAGTTACTTTACAACAAGTCAAGATTAATTAACACTACAATACATTCATTGCTTGTTTGTTAGGCTAATTAAAATATGGTGTCAATAGATTGGCTGTGATGTGAACGTTATGATATATGCATATATATTATTAATTTTTGTTTTAAGTTTAGTTTATGTCCATAAACTACATGTTTAAGTTCATGATCTGTATATAAGGTAATTCTCCCAAACATTTTAAGGAATACTAGTGTATAAAATCAAACAGACCACTAATTTCAGGATAAGAGATTTTTTCATTGTAGATCATGTAGTAGCAATGGATCTAACACAAGGGTTTGTTACTGCAACACAAATGAAGAAGAAAATTATAAAAAGGAAAAAAGAGCTTCAGTTATGTCTAGGCTTCAGATTCTCATGTTACATCTTTGATAGGTTTGGCTAACAAATTGCCATTGTGCATCTTTAAAAGATGTGGCTAGTTTAGCATCAAAATTGAGTTCCGTATCTTTTAGCTATGTAATCCATGCTTTCTTTTAGCTCAGTTTATGACATCACAATGTCTGAGTCAAAACAAGAGAAAAATGTTCATATATTGATGTATGCATTCAACAAGAGTATCAACTCATAACAAATTTTAACAGTGTTTGTTATAGTAAGAAAACATGACTGTCAAAGTATGTGTGCATTCGTATAATAATAATATTAAGATCATAGTTGACAAAAACTAAAATGATGTGATTTCTGCAATAATGTAGATCTATGACACATTTGAAGTGGTAGTGAATGGAGAAAATGTACATGTAATTATGTCTGGCAGAGAGGGAGAGAGAGAGAAAGAGAAAGAGAGAGAGAGAGAGAGAGAGAGAGAGAGAGGAGAGAGAGAGAGAGACAGATTAGCAGTTAATAATAGGCTACTACCCCAAAGTCATACTATTACTGTAACCAATTAATTCCCTTAGAACACTTTCACCTCATTATTTTTCAACCACCACAAATCACAACAAATATTGCGATTCTTGTCGTTAAGAAAGACGTTGCTAATCCAAGATTACCCACCGTCCAGTACGCCCAATATGATGAACATACTCCTCTTTATCGCTTGGAAGATCAAAGTTGAAAACATGTTTTACATTAGAATATCTAGACCCTGAGCAGCTACCTTCATGTACAAAAATGAAGAATAAAGAATATTATCAATACACTATACTATACTGTATTATAATTAAAGTTTGTGTGTTGTTATTTAAATATTACTGACAGCAGTAGCAACCAAAATTGGAGTCATTCCTGACTTAAAACTTTTTGAGTGCTTCCTCTCTTTGAGACTGAGAGCGTCACCATGAATACATGTACAAGGATAGCCTTGAGCATAGAGATAATCATCTAAAGCATCACATCCTTTTTTTGTTTCTACAAAGATCAATGTCAATGAATCTGTACCTGAAATAAAACACTTAAAAAAAAATCCAATAGCTTTAAATAGCTTTTATTACCAGCAGCATCCAGTATATCCATGAGAAAGGACCTTTTCTCTGACTCATCAACCCAAAAAATCTTCTGTGTAATATTTTCACTTGTAGAACCAACATGACCCACGGCAAGGAAGATATACTTGTCTAAAAAAGTCTCTGTAAAGGATCCAAGATAAACCAAATACACAAAGTTACCTGTATATGGTTTACAAGCATGTACACCAAATCTTGAATATTCAATACATATGGCTGATGATGTAGCAAGACATTTCTACACTAGATAATTATTTGTGTTACGTATATGAGCGTTTAGTTTCATTTCACAAAGTTCAAACTACCAATCAAAAACAGTTATGTAAAATTCTTGCAGACAGGATTCATCAGCTTGATTTTGTTAATCTTTACTTTAGTAAAAGAGCACTATTTCAACCAAGCTCAGAACAAATAAATCCATTTGAAGAGATTTTAGTTTCTGATAAACCGTTTACTTTACATTCACAAACAGTTAGCTTAGGAATGCAACTCAAAGACTTTATCTTCTTGCCATCCTTGCCACATAGTATTGAATTCCAATACATAGTTGCATCCTCATCAGAAAAGGTGAATCATTTCTGTTATCATCAGTTAAGAAAAATGATATACCATTCTGGATTAATTTTTTTACTGGTGACAAACTTAGCTCTGAAAAACCTCTCTCCTAGGAGCATTCTCATTTAAAAAAGCTACTAAAAACAATGAGTGTCATGAAGGAACATTTTTTTCATGTAGTTGAAATGGTAGCACTTAAAGACCATGCTAACTCATCTTTGGAATGGGTTGTAAAGCTGTTTCAAATTCTGTCAGTAGGGTCATACAAAAACAGATATTACACTTTTTATAAATGGAGATTATTATAAAGCAAAAAAATAAGAAATGGAGATGTACAGATTGATGATTGGACTGGACAACCTATGCTTATTCCATACACATACACTCGCTTATGTCTTCACCAACTTCATTGATTAAAAGAAAGTTAATGTTACATGACCGCTCTCCTTGTCAGTCTACTTCTTCTGTTTACTTGGCTGTCAATATTGACGTTTTTGATGAAAGCAAATTATTTGATGTACCTACATACCCTAAAGTAGGTGAAAATAGTACAATCTAATTGTGGTAGTTCTAAATTTATTATAATAAAAGTACAGGAAGTACATTGTGAAGATTCCTCATTTGTAGCTGGAAATCCTCTCAAAAAAATTAATGCTACATTAAGATTATGGAGAGAGCAGACATCTTCTATATCTGTCCCTTTAACTTTTATTGTGGATGTTATTACTTTTAACAATACAAGAAAAGACCAATGAGTATATTTCAGAATTTAAAGTCTGAGCGACAAATCAAATTTTTTACCAATATGGGATATCTCTAAGTGAGAAATCAAATTCATTTATGTGGGATTTGGCTGATCTAATCTCTACTACCTAAGTTTACAAAGGCAGGTACGTCAAATGTCAGTGCAACTTTTGATAAACATTATAACTATTATATTACATTTCTATTAATTTTTTATTTAGGGAGTGCACAATTTAAGTTTGCTTCTTATCCAACAAACTCTTAAGACTATACTCTGTTAACAGTTGAGGTAAACCAATATTAAATTATTAATATATATGTGCCTTCTATTGTATGGCTATTATTCTGATTTGTTAGAATATTATGGCTTTTTAGTATCTTATGGATTGACCAGATTGTTTTATTGTTAAGAATAGTGTATAACTTCAGTGACCTGTTGTTTATATCATGCCCAATCATTTGACTTTCAGCCAATCTTGATGTTTCGTTCTTTACTCTGAATGCTACCTCTTCCGTTTCACATCTTCCAATCTAGAGTTAATGTTGAAGGACAAACAGTGAGTGACCCTATGTCAAGGGCATGTTTGCATCAGAGAACACTCTTACAGAGATTGACTTCCCTCTGGACTCTCTTCATTGTTATAACACACTTGATACAAAGCTCCTTTAACTTGATTATAATTTCTCTCTCCTTTTATCTCATAGTAGGTTTAATGAACACACTGGGTCATAGAGTTTGAATTAGTTTAGCTGAAAAGATTTTAGAGATGTAATATAAGTAACTAATCCATATGACAAGAATGACATCACCTTACTGAACATGATTGTAGTAGTTAAAGTGCACTATTCACAAAAATAAAGTTTTAAAGTCTCTATGACAGATCTTTAAACCAAAACTCTATGAGTGAAAATGACCAAAAAATAGGAACTGTAGTTTTGGTGCAAGATATTGTTGGAATAAAGTGACATTAGTAACCAATTGTTGTTCATATTATAAGTTGTTGTGTTAAGATTGACGGTTAACTACTGTATTAGGAACTTGAAGAAGTTGTAAAAGAGTCACAATTATGAACTGTGGGTCAACGTCAAGTTGATACAAAAGTGATGATATTTGATCCGAAGAAAGATATCATTCAAAACTATGAGAAACAACCTGTTTTCTAACAAGTTGTCAGTTTGGCAAGAAGAAAAAAATGTTGTACTGAACTTTTGGTTACATAGAAGAGCTCTATCATTTTTTTGTGTTAGCTCTCTTGTTGAGACTCAAATTACTTCTGAACTCTCGTGTTAGAGTTAGACACTCGATGATTCATGGTGTTTTCACTCATACTTTTCAGAGTTCTCGTGTAGGGTTAAATATTGAAGCTAAAATGCAAGTTCTCATTTGGTCTTCTACACTACCAGAGTTTATAACAAATTTCTTGTGCCCAGATTAAGGTGAGCTATTATATACAAATGTACTTAAAATTAACCACTTACTTCTTAGGACTAGCCATATGCTTGTATTTTGTTTGCTGTAGTTTAATCTAGTTAAGAGTCTCTGGTGATTACAATATGGCTGTCAATGTTGTTAATAACATTAACATTTTAAAATAATTTGTCATTAACACCTTCATATTTTCATTAACAGACAAAAAACTGAAACCATTTGCATACCACCCAAAGCAGTTGGTCATATGCTGAAGATCAAAAAAGATCCAGAAATCAAAGGTGTACAAAGCAATTTCTAAGTGGCTCTCAGTAGCTAGCTTTTAACCCGACGTAAGGAGCAGAAAGATCTTTCACTAACTGGCATTTGTAGCTTGCATCACCAATATCAACATACAGACTTCTGATATGAAAGATCTTTGTGAGTCTGAAAATTCCCTTAGAAATCCAATCACTGAAGAGAAATCGTGAGAGCGTCCTCTTGCGATAATTGGGGAAGATCACAAGACATCACTTGTACTGCATACTTAACTGCTCAGTGTCAAAGTCATCTTTAAGAATCCTTGACAAACGGTAACTCTTAGCCCACTTTTGACCATTGGATGACTGACAAGAAGAGCTTCAAGGTTAGAATAAACCTTATACCAGGCTGATCAAAATGATCTTTAATACCACTTACAAGAAGATCAAGTGCCTCAAAATATACTGTTCTGTAGAACTGTCAACACTTTCTGGTTAGTAACTTTCTGTTGTACCACTTTCATATCGTCTTGGCCTCATTGTTTTCTTGGTAGGATGGCTGCTTCTATATTAAATTACTAGACATATTCGTGACTTTAGCCGAAAAGTGTGTGAAGTTGTCATCAGATCTGATTGATTGCATACAGTCATCTCAGCTAATTTTCTGTCCATCAATGGCTACATTTGAGTAGCCTGTAAGATTTTCTTAAGTTGTCTCTACGATTTAACAACAACTCTCCTAAAAGTAATCCCAAAGTAGAAATCAAATGAGTTCATGCATGCTGACACTCCTTGAATTCTGCTCCTCATTTCTGTCTCCTTGACAAAATATAGATTTTTGTCCCTAACTTTGAAGTACCTCATAATTATCAATGATCCTTTTTAAAGCTTGGACATGAACAGTCCACCTTTGGACACAAAACAGGAATGCCAGCATGTTTGCAAAAGAATCTTCTGGCATTTCTAATTTTAAATGTTGGAAAGTAGCATCACGACGTGGAGATAGTTTGATCAGCTTGATGATTTAATACAAAGTATCCAAAGTGGTTTCTCATTGTTTTAAAAGACTTAATAGCATCTGAGCAAGCAAGACTAAGAGCATGACCGTAACAGTGTGTATATACTGCCCTAGGTTCTTCTTTCGGTATTAAGGTTGCTAATCTCTTTGAGATCCATACATTGAAGCAGCACCATCATAACACTGACCCCTAAGCTTGCTGGTTTATATTCAGCCTATTGAAACATTCATGTACCCACTGCTAGTAACATTTCCGATTGAGTAGATTCAATCTGATAAAGGCCAATGAACTCTTCAAAATGGTTGTCTCATCTTCACTCCGTAGCTTTAAAGAGCTGATAGAAGTTTGAATCAGACTCATCTCCATGACCTCTTAAAGGAAGTCCTTGCCAAGCAAGGAATCTAATGTTTTAAAGAATTTTGAGGAAAAACACTGACGACGTTCTAATTTCTTGTGTTTATTGCTGAAAGAGATTCTCCGACATCTTTAGTTGTGGAAGACAATGTCATAGCCTTAAAAGAGTTGCTTTTTGTGACAGTTGCTATAAGAATGTACTATAAGGGTACAAATTTTCGAGGGTTTTAAATTTACATGTTTTAAAAATTTTGTTTTATTATTTAAATTTTGTGGGTATTAACTTTCGTATTAGTGGGTGTGAAGTATTAATTAATAGGTGTGGTATCAACAGTGTTGTAAACACAAGCATGATTTTTGTGAAGTATGGTTAGCTATTCCTATGAATCCATGGTGAGAGGGTACCATATAAACAAGAAAATGTGGGAGGCAGTTGATGGAGAAGTACCTCAGTGTAAAAGAGAAAGAAGTAACTGACAGGATCCTCTTGCATGATTCTGCGTGGGTGGAATAAATGTTAAATTTCGCGCTAAAACAATAACCCACAAATACAGCAAAATTAAATCCCCCACGAAAATTTATACCCTTACAGTATATTAAACTTAGTAGAAGCATCCTTCTAGTTGTAGTAACCTTTTGAAATAAATGCCATATCAAGATTAGGAGACCACTGAAGTTTTTTTATGAATAAGCCACGAGAATAAGTACAGCACAACCAACATCTTCATCTCAACATAATGTATCAAGACCATTTACTAAACCACAAAACTTGGAAGCTTCTCTTACAAAACCACTTTTTTCTCAAATTTCTTTTTGGAAATGTAAAAGTAAGAGTTGTGTGGTGGCTAGGCAAAGATCTACCACTTTTACCAGCGACCTGCCATTGCATGCATGTGGCTTAGATTCAATGAAGTGTGAAGATAGGGAAGAGCTAGAGTAGTTAAATTTATTATTATTCATTCTTAATAGTTTATGAATATCAATAACTATGAAAAATTAATGAATAAAGTGTAGCGGCCATGGCTGCTACGGTCACTACAGCTCCTAGACCACTGAGAAACACACCACTCGGTCAGAATATTTGTGAACAATATGAGTCAAGAGTTCCAATTCATGAACTTCAAAATAATGTAACAATGTGGTCGCCAAGCAGTAGAGGAGTGCCTTTATATTGTAAAGAAAGTCAACATCCTCGTTAGAGGGCACTTTTAACTTAAGACAAAATGGTCGAGTAAAATTGAAGAATATTGAAAGAGATCTGAAAACGCTTCAATGCCACACCTAGACAATAAGATAATTATTATTTATCTATTGAATGTTTTTTTTGTTGTGAAAGTATAGCTTCAGATGTAATGTCAGTTTGTAATGACATAGAAAAACGTTTTGATAATTTTCATTAGAAGAATTTGTGATTACTTGTCTCAGTTCTTTGCTGGTGTGTGAGAACAGAAGTGTGCTAGTGTGAAGGAGAAGTTAGAGGAGAGTCACAATGTCATAAAGTAAATGAATTTGATCATGATACAACAAGTAAAAATATTTGGGGTCAAAAAAAAAATGTCACTGATGCTAGAAATAATATTGAAAAAACAACTCATATCAAACAAACCATCAGTTAGGAAAGTATAAAAAAACACCACCGAACTTTTTGTGGTTGTACATAGCTTGGTTAATACACCCATATTAGTAATAAATTTAAATTAATCATGACAAATGCTACCAGTTTTGATTATCATTTACATGGTTTCTAACAATTTAAAGGCATATCTTATCACTTATTCTGCGGACAGACATCAAATTTTGTTATGTTGTTGTTTAATTGGCTAAACATAATTTTCCTGTCATTTTTGTGTTTTCGGTCTCTTGTTGAGACCTCAAAATAATTTTGAAACTCTTACGTTAGAGTTAGCCACTTGATGATTCATAGTGATTTTCACTCATACTTTTTCAGAGTCTCTCGTGTAAGGGTTAAATATTGAAGCTGAAATGCATATTCTCCTTTGGTCTTCTACACTACCAGAGTTGTAACAAATTTCTTGTGCCCAGATTAAGGTGAGCTATTATATACAAATGTATTTAAAAATTATCACTTACTTCTTAGGACTAGCCATATGCTTGTATTAGTTGCTGTAGTTTAATGTAGTTAAGAGTCTCTGGTGATTACAATTACTAATTTACAAGCTATCAAGCCTACAAAACACAATAACTAGTTGCATAATTACCATATACTACAAGATTTGTTTTAATGGCATTTTATTTTTCTCTCGTGAGGTCAATGTTTATACAATAACATTCAAATAGTAGCTTTCTAAGTTTCCTTAAAAGACATTCTGAGTTTTTCTACTAGTTTATCAGTGTTCTTCCACTAGGGTTTAATATAGATACAACTTTGTCATTCAACCACATGCAGTCTATCCAACAGCCTATACATGTACTTTCTGACTCACTTTATCTACACGATACTACAATGTCTATATTCGATTGAAACTCAAGGTGAGTTATCTGTGTTTCTTGATAAAGATGGATGGTTGGGTTGAGAGCATAGACAAACTTGAAGAAGGAATAGAGACGATTAAGAGAATCTATCCCTCAAGTTCTGTAGACAAAATGAAGGAGGACTCTTATAAGGGAGATGACCATTTATTAGAAAGCATGTGTACACCTAGAAATGCTGGTTCCTAATCACTGGGACTTCACTCCATTGACTGGTGTAGTTCACCAACTGATTATGTAAGTAACACTGACTATGAAATGAAGGTGATCGCTTCAGGTGCAAGAGATCGTGGCTGAAACTAGGCTACATAGAAACTTCCTTATATTCAGCAATAATAAATGTTGCAACCCCCAAAAGTATTGTGGCAAATGACTATAAAAATGGAGGTTATTACTTCAATATGAGAGGTCTGGTGTCGACCACCTTTAGACATATGTGAGGATCAAGTTAGATTCTTGGTTGAAATGGATTTGAAGGAATTGAGATCGCAGCACTGATTGGTTGCTCTACACATACAATTCAAATAAAACTAAAGGAGTTTGGAATCGAATTAATCGATTCAGTGACATACTAATGGAAGATTTAGATGACCTAGTTAAGGAGATTTGTAACACATGTACCTTCTTGTGATATGCAATCAATAAAGACCCCTGCTTAAAGTTAATTGTGTGATATTGCAAAGAGTAAGAGAGTTCAATTCATAGTGTTGACCCCTTTGGACTTGAAACTAGGCTATGTTAAACTCTTCATAATCGACAATATAACGTTGCAAAGCCCAAATGCTTTGTGGCCACATTAATGGACATCATAAACTTATAAGGTGGCAATTAGTAATACAGGGAGGTCGGTTTTTTAATATCACATTACCTTCAAACTTTGTATGGGAGAAGACAGATAAACTAACCAGGACACCACAGTTGAGGCATACTTCGGGTTCGTGATTTTGATGGGCTTACCTTCATAATCATGATGAATTTGTTTCATTACCATCCAGTTGCAAACCGAATACCACAGATCGCTTTTTTTTTAATATCACGTTACCTTCATAATGTAAACAACTCCACTATTCATCACTGTATTGTGTAAACTATGACAGACTATGTAAAGTTTCGTCCAATCTTATGTGACAAGGTTCAACATCTTTATGACCCACACTGAGAGTGTAGTATTGACGAGGCATATAAAGGACATTGCTCAATGAAGCAAAAAAAAGCAACCAAAAAGTGTTTTAAAAAGTATGGATGAGGGCTGACTCCACCCAATAGCTCCATATCTGAGTTTCAAGTATATGTAAGCAAAGAAAAGGGGGGTCATTTGAATGCAACTAGGAGAACAAGGTTATAAAAGACCTAAGAAGGAATTAAAATATAGAAAAATTAATCACGTTTAGTGTGACAACTTTTTTTACCAGTTTCTCACTCTTCAGAGATCTGTTAGTGATGGATTATATGCATGTAGTACTGTAAGAACACATCACAAAGGCTTCCTAACGATCTAAACATTATATTAACATCTATAGTCAATTAGAAAGAGGAGAGAGTATGACCTTACAATGTGTAGACCAAACCAAGATGATGGTGACAGTCTGGCAGGACACAAAAGTTGTCAAGCAATCATCAAACTGCTCAACCACTTCCTCACAATAAGGAAACTAGGGAGAATGAAAACATGGAGAAAAAGATATTCTCATGCCTCAAAATATTAATTATAGAATAGGTGTTGACAGAAATGATCAATTTCGGCAATAGTACCACATACAATTCAACTGTTAAAGTACTATAAATACTTTTCTCGGTTCCTCATGGATGTATAATTACCACTTCTCTTTTCATTCTGGCCACTACCTATCCATTAAAACATGTGAAAGATTTTCACTCTTCAACTTGCGAAGGAGCTTAGTGACAACTCAATGAAGGAAATATATGGTAGAAAGTCTTTTTCTCACAAACCACCCAAAAGGTTCTTACATCACCATTTTCCTTTAAAAATAGATGGAAAACAACATCAATGTCATTACTGTTACCACTAAAACATACACCGTAAAGACACAACATGGCATTTGTTTCGATTTATGACCTCACACTTTTGCCACAATGAAAAGTTGATGACGCTTTTACTTTATCATAACCCATGTGTACATTTTATAGTAGACACTCTATTATATATTCATTAAACATGGAATTGAAATTAGAAGTGGGTTGAGCTAGCTGCTGGTTCAAGTTCAATTTGGTGTGCTGTGCCTTGCAGCATGTTTCTTTCAAGTGTGCAAGCCCCGTACAGATCAGTATGGCATGGCTCTGTTGCACATGGATGAAATTCTTGCTGTGCCGGGCCCTGGTATTGAAAACAAAAAAAAATGGAAAAAAAAAAAAAAAAAAAAAAAAAAAAAAAAAAAAAAAATAACCGTGTTCAAAGGTATAGAGTGAACACAAAAGTAAAAGTAAACAAAAAAAAAAAAAAAAAAAAAAAAAAAAAAAAAAAAAAAAAAAAAAAAAAAAAAAAATTGCCAGCATGGTTCAACTTTCAAAAAAAAAAAAAAAAAAAAAATTAATTGTCGCATGCCCACAGCCTTAATTAATTATGTATATAAAAATAAAAAAAAAAAAAAAAAAAAAAAAACAAAAAAAAAAAAAAAAAAAAAAAAAAAAAAAAAAAAAAAAACAAAAAAAAAAAAAAAAAAAAAAAAAAAAAAAAAAAAAAAAAAAAAAAAAAAAAAAACCGTGTCAAAGGGGGTGGAATTAGTGAAAGATGTGGTTAAACTTCGTGGGCAAATTAATTTGTACAATTTGTATATAATGATTAATGGGTGGCATGACCTTGTTTATGAAACATAGTTTGTGAACAGACAAAAAAATGTGACCGTAGATACGAAAAAAAGCACCAAAGTCGCTATAGTTGTAATTTTTAGTACAGCTAAAAACACAAATATTTTTTATTTTATCGCAATTTTGATTTTGTAATATTTTATTCACAACCTTCAAGCTATAAGTTGATGTGTCGTTTGTCATACAAATCGCTGTGTTCTTGAGTTTGGTAAGGTTTTATTTGTCCTGTTCTGCTACATCTAAATGAACGATAAATGACGCAATTAATATTCAAATTAATAAACCAGAAGTACGCCAATTTTCTATGGTAACACTAATAAGACCCAAACAATTTTACAGCCGCATTTCTTTTGGAAAAATGAATAGCAAGAAAGGCTCTATCGGTAAGGCTCTAATGAACTTGTTTGTTCTCATCTCAAGGACAGTGGCCAGGCAAACTAGAAGCTTTTATCGAAGAATTTTTTTTTGATGGAATCGCACGAAGAGGAGGACCCGGACCCACCAGTAAGATTTGATAAAAAATGAATACAACAACTATGAATAACAAATAGTGACGAAGAGGAATATGAAATTAGACAGTTATAACTATCCTGAAATAACAGCCATAAGTGGGGATAGCATCATTGAAGAACGACTTGGAAGACTCTGCATTACTGATGACCTCGGCACTACTTCTGACATTGAAGGTAACAGAACAATTATGTAGTAAAAAGTATTATCTATGTTCATTAGAGCATTTTAATGGAGACAACCTTGTTAACTGGACAAGGGAGGAAGAAGTGATTCTGAAGGACAGTACATGATGTAGAAGAAGAGATAAAGTGGCAAATTTCACTCAATGTGGATGTGGATGCCACCTTGTACTATGGAGGTCCCTGCAGTACAGCTTTTACTCCCGACCATCTAAGTACATCCGTAGCCAATGTCAAGAGTTAATCCTTCTCTTGACTTGTCCTTTTAGGACAGATAATGGCTACTAACTCTCAGTCTTCGTTAGTCCAACGTAGCCATCAGAAATCTTCTACTCGAAAGAAGAGAAGAATGTCTTATTACCACTAAGGATTCAATTTGCCGAAAATCCTTCCTTTTTCTGCATGGAATAGGCAAGAGGCGATTGGATAACGTCCGGGTATCATATTAAAATGATGGACTTACTCTCAAGGACACATGGGAATTGTAATCGGAGAAACACAATGGGTTAACAACCCACGAGCTCATCCACTGTGTCACATACATTAAGAATTATGCAGACTATGAAATAATGGGAATACTCCTCCCAGATCGAATACCAGGATATAAAAGAAATGGACATTCATTACTACCAACTCCTACAACCAAATGATTAGTTTGGAGAGAGTACATCGACGGCGAGTAGGTCTTTATACATTCGTACTGCAGGTTATCACAGCTTTTGTAAAATGTTGAAAAGAAGTTTCTCTCTCATATCCTCATCACAAAACCAAAATCTGACCTTTGCTGGGTATGCCAGAGAAATAACAGAACTATCAGCGTACAACTAATCTATCTGGAGATGTGAAACAACAGGTAAACTTAAATATTTTTTATACTATAGTTTTATTTAGCTTAATAGGCACTCCAACAAACCATCGTTCATTTAGAAAAGAGCTCAATAGAGAGAGCACACTACAAGTTTACAATGTACGAAAGCAGAGAAGACCTGAACGGACAATTTACATCTCCTGATGGATAATTATCGCACCTTTGATTGGCTCTCCGTTCTCTCAGGCTATTTGGATATCACTGTGATACATAGTTTTGACTTTGCTCAACAAGTACATTATCCCTCTAATCCACTCCAACCTGGACCCATCTATTTCCTCACACCTAGAAAATGTAGATTTTTGGGAGTTTGTTCTAAAGGGCTACCTAGGCGGGTAAATTCATAATTTAATTTTTGTTACTAACTTATACTTACTCTTACCTGTTAATCGTGACTGTAGGTAAACTATCTCATAGATGAAGCTGTTGACACTGGAAAAGGCTCTAATACTGTTGCCAGCTTGCTGCATGACTTATTCTCTAATCTAGGACTAGGAGAAATGGATCACACAGTGAACATGCTGACCACTGTGTTGGCCAAAATAAGAACAACACAGTCATGCAGGTATGTATGTCTCAAATAATTATAATAACTACTGTTAACTATTGCTATTTTTTAATAGTACCTTCAATGGGAGAATCATGGTTGGCGGTAAGTCGTTCCATTACTTTGTCATTCAAGGTGGTTGGTCATACAAATTCACACCTGAAATTCATGTTTTGGGTTAATCAAGCAGTGTTATCAGAGAACAAAAATATTGATGTCTTAGTGATTATTGTCAATGTCGTTAACAAGTCTGGCTATATCAAGACTAGTTGGTACACAAGAAGGCCAAGTCTCATACCAACTTACGACTGGCAGACAATATCTCTCCCTCATTTCAAAAAGATACAAAAATCAAAAGTTCATCAATTTACATTTTCAGCAGAACATCCAGGAGAGGTTTATCTGTAAGTATACAGTGACAGTGAAGAGATAAAAATTAGATATGCGTCTAGATCTTTTGTGGGAACCTAATATCTCTGATCTTCCACCATTTAGTTAAGCACGAGGATTATCTCCAGAGAGACAGCTGTATCTTTTACGAAAGAATATGTCCTTTCTGTACTGAAAGATCAATGGATTTGACATGTCCTATACCGTCATATCTTCAAGAATCAACAACTTCAGTACCAGCTCCAACAACCTCTCGTACTATACTATCATCTCATCCTCCATCTCCTTCTCTAGTAGATGCTCCATCTCCACCTACTAAGAGGATTAAGACAGTGTGGTAACTCGTGGTAGAGCTGGTCACACATCGTCATTCTTGTAAACAAGTAGAAGAAAACTAATTCCACAGTTCTTATACTTAACATCTACTCGTGTTAAACGGTTCTTTTAAGAACCACACCAATAGCAAAAAGAAGATTTCAACTTGTTTAACCTCCACTTTAAGTCCATATCACAAAATCATCAATCACTACTCTAGGATACAGCATTACAATCTAAACACACAGAGCTTAGTGAATACTTTTTGAAAATAAAACGAAACCTTTGTATAGAGTTAGTTAACAGCGCCAACCCCCAATTATTCGGTCATATGAACCAAATCCACATTTAACTCCATATATTTTTGTGATTATTACATGTTTTAACAGTACCTTTGGTGCCCTAAGGTAGGTAACTTTCAAGAGAGAGAAGCTTTTCTAGCATCTTCTGGTCAAAACCATCGCACGAGGTCATTGTGGTTAAGTCATGTGATTTCACAGAACGACACGAGTAGGTAAAATTAAAAATGCTGTTTTTTTATAAAAACGCTATCTCTTAGTGACCAACTTTGAAGCTACTGTAACTTTCAAAACGCAAGTGCAATTCCTACAAGACCAAACGCCATTCCGCTAGCCAAGACAACGTAGATTTGTAGCTACACAAAAACTAAAAATAGCAAATCCCGACTTTTGTGCTCTTTTCACATTATATGGTCACCAAATGTCTTCAACACACATGAATTCATGTATATTTATCCTAGTCAATATATTTGCCAATGGTTATAGTTGGACAGACAAAAGCCAGGAAAGATAATGTACTCAAGTAAAGTAACTGGAACAAAGATTTCTAGCTAGATGAATCTAATCAAAAAGAACTATGGCAAATTTCAACTGGGGAGGCTAATGCTGTGGTGTCAGTTTAAAATGTTACCACATGTTGATCCATGATCTATTAGATGATACAACAGCACTGTCATGGCTGAATGGCCTTTTCTAGTGAATCTGATCCATTGTTAGGGACAACCCAAACAAGATACCAATAGTAACTGAGCATTTATTTATTCAAGAAAAAACTTGTCAGTTACCTTCAGTTAATCCAATGGCCATTAACATGGGTAGTAGGGTTGAATAACTATCAGGAAAGCAGTGGCACATAGAAAATACTGCAGAGATAACAAAATGGAATATAATTATTGGAGCATTCAAGATAAATCCAAGTGTCAGATACAAAGTAATCAAAAAATCATGTTACCTATCCTAAATGCAAGAGACCATGAAAATAAGAGAATCAATGAACTTTACAACATGTATTCCATATTTACTAATAGTCGGACATAAACCGACCATACTAGCATGTTGGGTGTATCCTCAGAGTAATTGTAATAATCCAGAAAAAGCAACTAAGACCTACTTGTTGCCATTTTCTAAACCTCACCCTTCACCCTTAGGTTCTAACGGAAGATCTTTCACTGTTAGATTAGTAGTGCTGACATTTTATGACCACGATGAGCTTGCTATTTCAGTATTTATGCAATAGTTTTAATTACCCAAAGTTAGTCTTAGGTCAGTTATTATTCAAAGCAACAGAGGAATATGTTTATATCAAGACTAGTATGCATTTACCACACTGTTATTATATGCCTTAATAACTGTATGAATATGTTAATATCCTGTATGAACTTTAATGGTGGTATATTAATGCTCTTTTTTTTTGTATTTCAGTCAGATCTCCAGTATTTGAGAGTATTGTTATTTTCCGTAATCGCTCTTTGTTTTTTTTTTTTTGTTCAAATATAATATCTATTTTCAACAGCTTTTTTTGTAGTCAGATAAACTTAAATGGTGACGAGGAATCTGACCCATGGTAAAATACTCCTTTGATCCTGAGGCTGAGACATGGGACTCAATACTGTGAACGTTGGGATTTTACTTTACAGCAAACAATTTGACGGGAATGAAAGTAAAAGAAAGCAATTTTTTACTTTCAGTGTGTGGTAAGCACCGACTTTACGATTTAATGAAGAACCTTCTTCAGTCAGACAATAGAGGACAAGAATATGATTGACTAATCGATGTCCTAGAGAATCATTACGACCGAAGAGTCTGTGATAGTGCAAAGGGTACACATTTAACACTAGAGTTTCGTCTTTCGGGTGAATCAATGGCAGCATATTTGTTGCTGCACGAATCAATAGTAGAACACTGTAGTTTCGACAAGCTAGAACGAAATGTATGTATGTGACCGATTGGTATGCAGAGTGGGAGACTCTCGCAGGCAAAAGCAATTCTTGCAGGAAAAAGATTAACGTTATCAGACAGGCTTTTGAGCTGCTGCATGGCTACGGAACTAGCCACTAAAGATAATCTTTCACTCTTACAGCAGAAACCTGTAGGAGGAAGTTACACGCGTAGACCACTGGTAACAGAGTCGTCTCACAAGAAGCAAAATACAACTTCATGCTATCAGTTGTGGAGGAATCACTCCTCAGACCTGTTGGTTAAGACAGCAGAATGCCGATTTTGCAAAATCGGCATAATTGCAACAAACTCTGCAGTCTAAAATCAGACAAACTCTAAACCTCCAGTCAGGTTGCATTACTAAGAAACACTTACATTTGGTTAAGCAAGACTCCAATTCTATACCACGCAACCATCTTCGCAACCACAAACTCCTCAGAAGGGTATACACTATACACAGTAGGAGGTGGGAAACCAATAGTTTTGACAGTTTAATGTAAATAAGGTAGACCCCCTTGGCTGCTAGGGACACCAGAGCATCTTTATCTGTCATTAAGTGAATTTACTTATTATTCCTTTTTTAGATCATGTAAACTACAACACTAACTCATGTGTATCTCCTCAGTCCTACACTGGACAAGAAATAGTATACATGGCCCCCCCCCCCCCCCCCCCAAATTGAAATTAACCTAGAATATGCTGACACAGGAAGGCAGTAATTACCACGGTTAGTAGTCAAGGGAAAGGGCGCTAAGTATCTTGGAACGCAATTGGTTGGAGTTCTGAATCTCAATTGGTCCAGTATTTAAAGCACATCCATAGGCAGTCACCATTACCTCTCTTTATCTCTAAGCATAAAAATCATTGAGCACTCATTTGGGAAATTGAGGGGACTTCTCAGCCAAAAACTCCTGTTTGAACCCAATGCAGTACCACAGTCTTTTAAAAACCTATGGCCCGGTGCATATTGCATTAAGGAGAAGGTGCAAAACGAACTAGTCACTCTAGAATATCTGAAGATAATTAAGTACCCTGTTTCATTTATCAGATTAGGCTGACCCATAGTAACGTGAATCAAACAAGATGGCAACATAAGCCTTTGTGGTGACTATAAGGTTACTGTAAAATCAAGCACCCAAGACAGAGTCATACCCTTTACCACAATTGAAGATCTGTCCACAGCATTTTCAGGTTGAAAGATATTTTCTAAATTAGATTTGAGCAATGCATACCAACAAGTTTTTGCTGACTGAAGATTCTCGAAAGTATACAACTATCAATACTCACAGAGGTCTGTTCGAATACGGTCATTTACCGTTGGAATTTCATCAGCTCCAGCCATTTTTAAAGACTAATGGACATTATTGCAAGGTCTCCCAAGGTGGTGTGTCTACTAGAATGACATACTGGTAGCAAGTGCGGATGAGGCTGATCATCTCAATAATTTCAGTAAGGTATTAGATAATTGGAAGAGATGGTTCTTAGTTGATGAATCAAACTGGTTTTTGCTTCTCTTCTATTGAATAGCTAGGCATTATTATAGATGTACAAGGTTCCAGCCCCTCTCCCACTAGGTAGAAGCTGTTAAAAGAGTCTCCAGTACCTTCGTAATAGCACTGAGTTAAAGTCGTGTTGGGGGACTTATCAATTATTATCACAAGTTCCCTTCCTCATTTTAAGACTCTGCTACACGGGCACCACTCTATATCCAGTTACTCTAACTTTAAGGATTCGAAGTGGCAGTGGACTAACACTCATGATCAACCACCACCAGAAAAGAAAAGGAAACTCCTCCCAATCCTCTTCTCTACCTAGTTCCCTTTGAATCCTCAAAAAACCCCTTATAACTCTCGTGTGATGGCATTTGGGCGCGGTGTGGGCACACACAAAGTCCAGATAATAGTGAGAAGAACCTATTGCCTACATGTCCCCAACCCTTGGGCGAAAGAAGATAAGCAGTACTCTCAATTAGAAAAAGAAGCATTGGCGATCATATATGCCGTACGTCTTTTCAAACTCAGTACTTGTGTGGAATTCATTTTACACTTTATTCGGCTCACAAACCAATCGAACGTTTACTAAATTAAACAGCTCCTTGCCACAAAATGGTATCATCACACGCAAACGTTGCGGAACTAACTTTTAATCCCACTTACCAATATACTATCAAACATTGATCCTGGTCAAGTGATGTGCAGATGCTGGTGCAATCAGCATTGGGCTCTCCCCTTAGCAACAGGGCAAGTCTATTGCTGAGGGATGTTCTGTTCATTCATTACTCACCTCTTCTGAACATGTGGTGCCAGCAACGCATCCAGTAATGAGAGGACCAGATTTTAAATGGAAGGTAGAAATGATTTTTAACATAGTGTGCCACAACGGGTGCTTCAAACTTCAACCGCATGAGGAATGTACCATCCCGGCCTGACTCTTGAGGAAATGAGATTCAGGGATCAACCGGCTCACCAGGATTTCCGCCCGCCCCACATAAAAATCGGAGCACTATTTGACTAGCAGTAAAGTTGTCTGGATTTTGCTACCTACATCCACCCTGTAGACTTGAATTCGATTATGAAACCGGTTAGGGCGACGCAAAGAGGTATACTAGCTCTCCTTGAAATTATACCAGTCACAGGTTTGAGAAAGAATAAGCATCCGCATTGGATAGTGTATCAGTTGAATAAACTAAGAAAACATTTCAGGAACGTTCGACAATACATGTTAGGGTACCTTAAGGATGTTCTGAAGGACCTGATTTAGAGAAACTTGTAAAAAGATGAGAAAAATTGTACAAATCTCATCATACAGTAGAATTAATGAATAAACTACATATTCGAACTTTATCCTGTCTTTAACTGTGTAAAATTATGCCTATTGTGTTTCCTAGGTTTGTACTTTTTTTTGCATTAACTGTTAATAACGATATATTACTGTTTTTCTGATTTACAACGACAACTTCCAAATGCTAAAGAGTGACTGATGGCATACAAGAAATTTTAGCAAATTTTATCTTTAGTCTTGTCACTTTCCGGATTTCGTAATGTTATACCTCTACTGAAAGAAAAAAAATCATTTTGCCTATATTCCCTGAACTAACCTTTGTCACTCTGAACATTGTTGTACCTATTAACTGAAATCAATTACAACTCTATTTGACATAATAAGGTGTCATTTAATAAAGTTTTTTCAGAATCAATTTTAAACGGAAACTATATTTTGGAATTTGGGTGGCCCCATCAAAAGTGAGAGAGAGGGAGGGGTCTAGGTGCATCAGTTGTGATGAATTAACTAGAAAATCATAAACAAAAATCAAGATAACTCTTCTTTACCTCTTAAATAGCTAGAATTTATCGGTTTAACCCATTTTAAACCAGATTACACACCCCCCGCAAAGAATTAATTTTCCGTTAACCTTTTTTTAACCTTACAAACTATACATTGTGAATGAAATAGTCGAATCGTCGGAATCGGATTCATGGAGGAAAAGAAAAAAAACCCCTAAGCCTGGTCTAAGGACCATCCTGATATCTTGGAATCAAAGAAAATCCTACTGAGATGCAAAATCAGGGAAGTTACTTTACCTTAATACTGTTCTAGATAACGTTTTTCACTCTGGAAAGACACTGGGATATAGAAAATGTATCATTTGTGTACCACGCTCATAAGTGTTTCATGAAAGTAACTATAAGAAGGATGGAAACAGGAGCAGCTGATTAAAAAGAATGAGGTACGTTTGATAACCAAACAGCAGAAGCTGAACATGTCGAACATGACCAGTATTATATATTCTGACTACCACTATCCAACAATGCTTATAATTGGTAAAAGTTTTACGGAATATTGTGCCGGCAGCAAGGACAAGCCAGGTTGCCTCTCATTAGGAAAGTACCTACCCTGACTTTTTGCTACCCACATGGACCATATCAAGCAGATATAGTAGCCCGCAAGTTTGCTAATTTTGTGAATCTTCAGACATTATTGGACACCACAGTTACCACCTTGAGATCCTTCTACAATTCGGTCTACAAGAATAAATGTGTGTTCTATTTGATACCTCTAATGAAATCGTGTCAAGCACAACCCTAGCTCTTCTTGTGGCAAGGGACACAAAGCCATTTTTTTGTTCATCCACAAATGCACATCCAAACAAAAACTGCATCCATCAAAAGGATGGTACAACTGATAAGTAAATTTTCCTTGTCCTCAGTCTGAATTTTTGTAGTATATAATGAAACATGGGTGGAGTTAATCATAACAATCAGTTGTGAAGGTATTATCATATAACAGTTAAAGTGTTGCAAATATTATAAATACATATCTTGGTGTCTTTTTTATGTGGCTATCACAAACATATGTTCTTGCTGCTGTTATGTTGTGACTATACTACCTTCCCATATAAGCAGCATAATAGAGTTTCGAGTAGATCTTTTGAAAAAGAGCTATTTGGCAATTACAACTCTAGGAAAAGACTAGGATGTCTATCTACAAATCTTCGGTCAAAGAAAAGTTTGCCAACATATTGTAGCTGTTATTTCTTTGTCATAATGGTTGAAAACATGGACTGTTTCCGACTTACCATAAAAACTTATGGTCTGCAGCTGATCCTAAGGAAAATATAAAGTTAATCACGGAAGTACTTTAACTCATTGATCTTATAAATCATGCATATATGTGACCCAATATGAGATATGGAAAAAACATACTGAAATAAAAATTTTGATTGAATTTTTTCCTTTAATATTGTTAAATGAAGGTTTACCCGTTCATTGAAGATCAAATTTGAAATACATTTCCTCATATAAGTTGAGAAAAAAATCGTTAAGCGACAAACGTTTTGCTCATGTGATAGGTATGGGTACCCATGTTGCAACTGTTTATGTAGAAGTTGCAAATGGCAACCGTTCCGTGTAAACAATTTAAAATGGCCAGTTCTGATGAAGAAACAATCGCTTGGTTGCTTAACATTGGCAGAATGCCACTAGCTCTGATGAAGGCCTTTGTAGCCTTATCCCTTTATCGACTAAGGTTGCAGATTTGGAACTTTTTGGGACATGCACAAAAACAAACAAGGTGGCAAATTTGCAACTTTAAGACCAAGTGCTGAAACAAGCAATGCATTCTTGAACTACACAGTCCAAAATGCTTGTTAATGTCTAGACAACATTATCAACAAATGACCATAGTTTAGTAAGAATTGCATAAGAAACGTCCTCGTAATAGAGCGTGATATTTATATGCAAATAATTCAGCAGTGCAATCATGCAGCTGCCACACCAAGCTATAAATGTAGTACTCAGAGCCATAAGTTCCAGAGTAGAATATATTGTCGAAATGATTGAAAACCAATGCCAAATTGGTGGTGAGGTTATATGTGATAATAGTGACGATAGTTTTGATATGGAAGAGAAAGAAGAGACTGAATACGAAAGGTAAAAAAAAAATTGTTGTTATATAGTATAATATATAATTATTATTGTATATATAATATAATGTGCATGCAGTAAAAATATTGCATTATAACTCATTAACGCGCACGGTGGGGTAACGCAAAATTGCATTTGCTGGTGTATTAATTATTTGCGCGGTAATGCAAAATTGCATTTGCAACTGCTTAGCAACGCAGTTGTTTACTATTGTATTTTTCTGAATGATGAAGAGAGGAGAAGCTATAGCGAGGGCAGTAAGAGATACCTAAGCTCTGATCCAGAGAGTATTCTTCAATATTTAGACAAGATTACAAGTGATGAGGACTCTGGGTCAGAATTTGAGGGATACGTTACAGAAGATGACAAATTGGAAGACGACGACGCAACTACAAACCCGTTTTTCTCAAAATGCACCACACAGACACGCATCTATGATGACGCTACCCACACACCTACAGACTACAACACTCTTTCTTGTTAAAGAGAATCACTACTGGAGCTATTACAACAAACTAGCGAGGCTACACCTACAACTTCACAAAGGGGGATTACAGACAATGTAGAGACAACTACATACAACACAGACATAGTACTACCACCTTCTACTAGTCTAACTCCTCTACTCACACACCACACATTCAAGCAAAGGTTATAAGCAATATTATATAATTCATTGTAATCATATTTTGTTTAGCCTTTACTGCAACACCTGGCTTGACAGCTCAGTCACTTCAGGAGCCAACTGAATTTTTCCATCTCTTATTTACAGAAGAAGTGAAAAAAATAATGTATTTATAGAAAACCTGTAAATATGCTGATCAAAAGACACAACAAAATGCAGAGTACTTAAAAATCACAAAGAAGCAAGAGGTAATCATTGGTTGAAAAACCCATAAAGATAGAAGAGCTAAATCCATTGCTAGCTATTTTGCTTACTATGGGTATTGTGGGGTATCTAAAGTGAGGTAAATGACAAAATGATTAAAAATATTTAAACTAAAATTTTTAATTTGTAGGGATTATTGGAGTACAAAGTGGCCTTTCCACAAACAACCAAACTATTTTCTTAGTCTGGGAGACGCTTTGAGCTGCTAATGAGTTTCCTACACTTAAATGACAACACAAAGCAGCCTACAAGGAAAGTCCCAATCATGACAAACTCTACAAGATCAGGCCATACCTAGACAAGCTTTGTGACACAGTTCAGGTCTGCGTTACACACCAGAGCAACACCTCTCTATAGACGAAAAGCATTATAGGATATAAAGGTAGACTCTCCTGGATTCAATATATGCCAAAGAAGCCTAACGAATGGGGGTATGAAGGCATGGTGTTTGGCAGACTCCACAAATGGCTACATTTGGAATTTCAAAATGTACAACAGGTAATAAAAATTGTGACATTTATCTCAAATTACAAACTATTGATTTACACACACAGGAGTGATTAAGTTTTAAGTAATGTACAATAGTTTATGTTTAACTTACAATAGGTAAAGAAGGTGATCAGTTTCTGGTCAGAGGGACTTGCCCACAGAGTTGTGATGTCACTAGTCTCTGGTTTGGAGGGTAAAGGGTACAGAGTTTTTACAGACAATTTCTATACTTCTTGTACCTTATTCTGGATCTGCATGATAATGGATTTGACGCTTGTGGAACTGTACGTTTAGACAGAAAAGGTATTACTGAGACATTCAAAAAGAAAGCTCTAACTAAAGGTAGTAATAAATAGCAATAAGACATTGAATAATTTAATGTAATAGGTAACACTTACATAGAAGAAATAGAGGCTGGTGTGATAACTTGCTTGAAATGCCAAGATAAGAGAGAAGTTAAACTTCTTTCAACATTTCATAGTGGGGAGAGGAATTTGTAAACATAAACAGGAGGACAAAAGAATGCTAGGGAAGGACACAGAGTGTATAAGAAAGCCACAAATAGTAGCAGATTACAATAAACACATGGGAGGAGTTGATCTTAATGATCAAATGATACTGTATTACGGTTACTCCACAGGTACAATAGCAATTTTTAAAATGAACTAAGACTTCTTATAGGTCAAAGAAGTGGTGGAAATGAGCTTTCTTCCATCTATTAGATTTAGCAGTTGTCAATGCTCACATTTTATATAATAGTGTGTCTGCGAAGACTATTAATCAACTGGATTTTAGACTTTCTCTTATCAAGTCCTTGCTTGAAGGTCACACTGCCTGAGTTGATAGACAACACTATCTATTCTTCAACATCAACACTTCCTCTTAGGTTCTCTGAGAGACCGTTTCCTGAGCCCATCCCCAGCAATAGCACATATGGTGGACGGCATGCTTGTGAAGTTTGCAGGGTATAAGGAAAAAGAAAGCAGACACAATATCGATGTAAAGTGTGCCATGTGCACTACATATTTACCCATGTATGGAAGTTTACCATAATGTGCTTCACTACTATAACCAGAGTTACACAAATTATTAAACAATCAAAATGTTATAAACCTTGTACATTACTTGACTTACAGTGACAGCTTGAATCTTCTATAGCTTAAATTGAAAACATGTCTTAGTATCGTGTCGCTGTTTAGCAATCTATCCAATTATACACCTATATAGTTATAGCTTAGTAATTATTACATGTAATACATGAAAGTAAACAACAGTACAATTATAACACTTACATAGTTATAGCTTAGTAATTATTACTTGTAATACAAGTAAACAATACTAGTAGTACAGTTATAACACTCTCATACAAAAATTATCCTTTACATCTCTTTTTTATTTCTTCTTACCTATCAAACAATAATCCATTATATGACATAGGCTTTTGGCTTTAGCCAGGGGTATCCTTCTGGCCTTGCTGCGCCGACCTTCTGTAAATATAGCTTCAACTGAGTACTTGAGTATTTATTTAAGTACCATCGCCATCAGGGCTTCATACCTAAAAAAACACAAAAGTAATACTCATGATGCTAAAATATAAAGATAAGGAAATGATTACTACAACACACAACACCAGTAGAAAATGAAAATGGATGATGGAAGTAGATTGACATTGACTTACATGTACCATGTGGAAACCATCTTCGCTTTACAACGAATGTAGGCGAGTCCGAATGGGTGGAGCTTCCAAGCAAGTCTGACTACCTCTTCTTTTGTCTTCTTTTCTCTCTTTCTGAATCTTTTTTTCTTTCCCAAAAGTTGTACAGACTTGGAAAAACATTACCTAACAGATTTCTATAATGAATTGCTTCGGTTTTAGGTTTGAAGTATTTCCCATCGAGTGAGTTGATCGTCGATCTTTTCTCTCTATGTTTGGCAGTATATCTCACTTCTACTACTTTACTAAAGCTTATAAGTAAGTCATACTGTGCTGGCATGATTGCTAAAGAGATTCAAATGTCACTTATGTGCAGAAAACACTGCTTTTTTGCATTTGGTAAGTTTCATCACAACACTCTAAAATGGCATCGTGAGAAGACGCTGTAAACAAGGTTGCCTAGCGCCATGATTTTTGGTATACAGTTGTAAAACTTGGAATACTATTGCTAGAATAATAGGTCTATATATTAAATAAATCATTTAGCTTTATTATACAAAAACAAATAAAATATAATCATGAAAGAAAACTGTATTTGCATTATCTACTTTCATTACACTGTAAATCGATGCCATCAAGGAAAAGAAAGTCTCTTTAGCTTCTAAAACGTATTCTTAATACTTGTGGTGATGCATTTGTTGTTGCCTTGCGCTTTTCATCCCAAATTATGACAATTTGTAAAAAAGGTGTCAAAATAACCACAAAATGGGCTGCCCACGCGTGTAATTAATTAATTTGAACCCTGTCCGTGAAAGAGATAATTAGAAAAACAAAAACTAAGCACTAAGAAAGCACTTTTTCATTCCATTTCTTTTACAACAGAATGGACACTGAACAAAATCTGGAAAAGTAAGATCAAAAAGAAAGAATTATTATAACCATGTTACTGCTTCTGTTGTTATACCAACACTCCAAATAATTCTTTGATGCTTGTCTTTTCTAATTCTATAGTGGTGATGCTATGGAGATTGTGAAACCATTTGAATTTGAGTCAGGTGAATCCTTGACTTTGAGTCAGCTAAAACTGGCCTTACTATGACAGCCCTACTACTGTCCTTCCCTGTACTGTTGCTTGTGAACCTACAGTTCCCTCTCTCATACCTTACATGGTATCTTTCATTTACTTTTCACTCCTGCTCTAATAATCATATGATAGCTGAGCAAAACTAATGTATACGCTCGAAAAGTACTATCAACTGATGCCTATGAGAAGTTTGACCAAGTAACACCGCTTGAAATTCAAGCATATTTTTGGATCATGATTCTAATGGGAATCAATCAATTACCATGCCTTTACGACTAATGGAAATTAGATCGATCTTACCATTACTCCCCAGTAGCAGACAAGATATCTTGGAGACGATTCTTGGAAATCTCTCAGTTTCTCCATTTCACGCAGAATAAGTCCTACTCAGTTCAGCGAACAGATCCAGCTATGATCGTCTTTTGGAAAATCCAACCAGTGATAACTACCATATCAGATAGGTTTTTGGAGGTATATAATCCTCACAGTGTCAGCTCAATTGATGCTTGAGATGATCCTCTCTCAAGCAATATCTTCCCAAAAAAACCTACAAAGAGAGGAGGGATAAAAGTCTGGATGAGAACAGATGCTATAAATAGCTATGTTTCTCAATTTCTGGTGTACCTTGGCAAAGTGGGAGGCAGGTTGGAAAAAACACAGTTAGGTGAACAGGTTGTGAAAGATTTAACCAGGAATCTAGTTTCAAAAACACTATTACAGTATTACTGTGATAACTTTTTTCACCAGTGTACAGCTCTTCAATGACCTTCTGAAGGACTCAATCTATGCATATGGCACCATTCGATCAAATTGAGTAGGCTATCGTGATGAATTTAAGCCTTTTCTTAAGAAGTGGACTGCCTAAGAGGAGAGATTACAAGACAATTGAAAAATAAAATAGCATTTTTCATTGTGACAAGACAACAAACAGTAAGTGTTCTGTCTACCAACTGCAGAAATGAAGAAGGCACAGTACCAGAAAACAAAAAGGATGGCACAAGAAAGAACTTCGCCTACCCTCTGAATGTTATTGACTACAACAAGCATATGGATGGAGGGGTTGATCGCAATGACCAGCTACAACACTACTATTGTGTATGACCTGAAAAGCTATGAACACATCTTTTTGTTTTTATTCAAACTCACGTTGGCAAATGGCTACATCCTTCACCGATACATGCCAGGTACCATCAATATGTTGAGTTCAGGTCAGAGTTTGGTGAAACAGCTAATTGGGAATTATAATGATCGAAAAGTTATAGGTCAACTAGTTTTCTTGCAAATTTTCAGCTAGTGTTGTTTGTAATACACGTGCTCTTGTGATGACTATACTTCAGTACATGTTTATAATAACATCAATTAATAAGCTAACAATTAATCAAGTGAATAATTAAATTACTTATAACTTTAATTATAATTGTTTTCATGTTTGAAGACATAAAGCTAAAGCATTTTTGCTCTAAACACCAAAGTTACAGTAACTGGAGTATTCTCTGAGTGTAATGTAAACTTTTTTCTGATTTCTTGATTATATATGAATATAATGTCAATTAAATATCATACTTATGGTGGTTATAAAAGTATATAATTTAATCTCATGGTATATCTCCCTTAGTAGATGATGTTCTTGATAGAGTAGTAGCTTGTGCAGTTTCACTGTTAGAAAACAAGAAACAAACTACTTTCAAGGCTCCTTGGGCTTAACAAAAGTTGAGCAGAAAGTTTGATTCTTAAAATTTGAAGGCTTGACTCTTTCAACTGCTTAGTATATTAACACTTCATATATAAAGTTAGGGTTTCCAATGTGAAAAAATGATGTTCATGATATGGAATCTCAGCATGCTTAACGTTCTGCTCTAGCTCCAATAAAAACTCTAGTAGAGCAGCAGCATTTTTTGCAAGTGCTTAATTGTAATGTTGGTGAACAAAATGTTAAATTGCTCATTACCCCGTGGGTCAGTCTTTATCTTTGTTTAAGAACGAGCTTGTGTCTGAAAGGTCAAGGATATCAGGTGATAATTCTAGCACATCAAGTAGATTATTTATTGGTGTTGATTGGTGCTAACTGTATATGAAGCATGACCAAGGGTGACATTATTGGACCTACAGTAGAAGCGCTTGAGAAGAACCTGATGCTCACAGCATTTTTGTATCAAGGGATAAGTACTCTAGTATAGTATACAATAGTATACCAGTAATGAATCAAATACAATGTGTTTTTCCATCTGGGTGATTGCTGTATTGACAGACTGTTGAATTTTTGTACTTTGTATAAAGGTAAGTTCACACTAGAAATGCGCAACACAGTTAATGTTACGTAATTTATTCACCGTGCCATAACGCAAACGGATTCGCATTCACATTGGAAATTATCAAAAACGCTTTTGCGCTTATACGAATACACAAGGGGTGTGGGTAATAGGTGTGACACAGAAAACAATACGGCGGATGAAGTGAGAAGGCTAGACAGACAGTTACTTTTGTTATTGCTTCTTCATAGGAGAAGGAAACGCACTCAAAAACGGCGTAGACAACTTTGGGTCAGAACGATTTTTCAGTCAAGAAAGTCAATGGGAGAATACCATGCTCTTATTCAGGAAATGAGACTGTTTGACCACTCCAGCTATTATAAATATTTTCACATGTCTCCAGCAAGGTTTGACGATTTGCTGAGTCATGTTGGACCCATTATGAGTAAGAAAGTAACAAGACTGAGGGAACCAATATCAGCAGGAGAAAGACTAGCAGTTACTTTGCGATTTTTGGTTACTGGGGACTCTATGCAAACTATCTCGTTTAGTTTTCGTTTTGGGCCACTCAACTGTCAGTTATATTATTGAAAGTACTTGTGATGCATTATGGGAAGTACTTTCCCTGAGTTTATGCATGTTCCTAAAACTAGTGAGGAATGGAAGAAAGTCAGTGAGGGTTTTGAGACTGTATGGAACTTTCCACACTGTGTAGGGCCATATATGGAAAGCATATTGTAATGCAGGCTCCTGCAAATGCAGGCTCCCAGTACTACAGTTACAAAGGTACTTATAGTATTGTTTTAATGGCTGTGTGCGATTACAAGTACTGTTTTACTCTACTCGATATTGGTGATTATGGAGACAGAGTGACGGTGGTGTTTTCAGCAACTCAATGTTTGGTAGAGCAATAAAAAAAGTGACTTGTTGTCATTACCTGGAGCTGAAATTATCAATGATCTTGGATTGCCAATTCCATATTTTTTTGTTGCTGATCAGGCATTCCCACTAACAACCTATATGCTAAGGCCATATCCAGGCACTTACTTACCTTTAAACCAAAGAATATTCAAACTATCGCCTGTCTAGAGCTCGAAGAGTGATGAAAATGCCTTTGGTATATTGGTACCAAGTTTCGAGTCTTTCGAAGGCCAATTGTTGCCAAGCCTGATAAAGTTACTAAATTAACACAGGCAGCATGTGCTCTGCACAACTATTTGAAAATATTGGAAGTACAGTGTCCACCTTCAGCTCGATATTACTGTCCACCAGGATATGCTGATCAAGAGGACAGGCAAGGTAATATAATTCCAGGTAATTGGAGAAGTCAAGATGACAATGGATTGTCATCAATTCATCAGGTCGGCAGTAATCGATATTCAAGTTCAGCTAAAACAGTTGCGTGACACACTTACAAACTACTTCAATTCTACTGCTGGTGCTTTGGCATGGCAGCAAGCCCATGTTACATCTACTTAATATAATGATTGAATGATGAAATAATGAATACTGAATTGTTATTAATAATACAGTAAATTAGTCATCATTATCTCTGGGTGGATCAGGTGCACCATTCGGACAAAAACTATAGTAGGGTGAATTGATGCCCGAATATGGTATTCCTTGATAATGTGGTAATGCATGGCTGAAAGGAGGTGTTGCGGGTGTTGTAAATTCAAGCTCATACAACAGCTGGTGTATTTTTATTTTGGCTTCAGCTTTTTGCTGTGGCTGTAGCGTTTTTAGGTTCAGTGCAATGATTCTGCCAAAGGACAAATCTTCATCATTGCTTTCAGATTGTGGTAACTTATTGCTCTCTTTTAGCTGGCGTAGGATTTCTTCTTCAAAAGGGGTCCATTTCACTTTTTCGTTTCTTCTTTGGTCTGTGTGGAGCAATGGGATGTGTCCTTGATGATGACTTACCACTTTGCGTACTTGTCCTGTATAGGAACATACATTAAAATGCAGGTGAAAAAGTGTAGTATCAATATTGCCAACTAACTTTTCTACATTGATGCTTTTTTCAAGCTCTTCAACTACTGAATCTGCCCCATCAGTCACTGGATCCTCATACTGGTGGAGTGGTCCTGAAAACACTTTGTGGTGGCGTGTCAGTTGTGGCACTATCGTCAGTTTTGTGGTCACTAACACTCTCTATGCTGACACACAAGTTAGAAACAGTGAAATTTAGTTCACCATCTGGTACATCATAACTAGAGTTGCTTACTTTCTATGTCTAACAAAATCCTTCAGGAAATCCATTAAATGGTAGAATTGCCACTCTTTTGCCACCTCATCAGCCCCTGTACCTGTTGGCTGTTTAATTTTTTTTTGTTCCTTAGTGTACCTCTCTCTTAAGGCTTTCCAATGCTTAGAGGTCACATCAACTAGGAGCAAAGTAATATAATTATCAATGTTGGTTAAAAATAAGCATAATTTACTTACCAGTACTATTCAACTGTTTGGAAATTACTTTCCAAGCGTTTTCCTTTTTCCAAGTTACCTTGAAATCATTTAATTTAGTGTTATAAAGACAAGGGTATTCTTTTACTGCACAGATAAGCTGTTCGTCAAATTCTGCCATTTAGGTGTCATACACATGTGCTTTGTGAAATTTGATGGTCAGACGTTTGCCGTTTCGTTATGGAATAGGAAAAACTTCTATTTCAATGTTACGTTAATTTTAGGAATTACGGCATGTTAACAACGAGTGTGAATGCAATACGTTGCATTACGTAGCGTTAATAATGTCAGTGTGAATCAGCCTTAAATCATATCAATACTGTTTCCAATTAGTGTTTCGTAAAGGTTTACACAGGCATACTATTGTTTATATTGCTGGTCTTTATTTATTTCAGGGTAAAGGGAAATATGACCAAGCCTAAACTCAGCTAAGATTCTGCCACTACTGCTGAGGGTGACTGAAAGGACTGTTGTAGGTTAGTTAGAATTTCACTCTTTGATTGTGTTTACTTGTATGTCTTTAGCTTTCAAGAAACCCACATATGGGGAATTAATTGACCTTTTTGAACAATCAGATAATGCTGAACAACTCCTCTAATTTTCTAATTTCTTTTCTTGATATGAAATCTCAGATTGGAAGACTAACCATTTTTGGGACACAGTGAAAAGATTGGCTGCTCCATCCCAGCCATCATTAACAGGAAAAATCGTTTTAGAAGGAACACAACTTACCCATTACAGAACAACGTAGCCATTGGGAACCTCATATTAGAAACAAAACAGATTTGTGGTGGCTTTATAACATTTCCTTTGTTTATTTTCCCATATGTAGGTTCTGACATTACATTTCCTCTCCAAGTGAATGAATATGGCTTAGATGAAGAATTGTTAACTGCAGTTGTTGATCTATCAGGAACAAAACCTCTGCTGTTGTATTTGAAAGGTGTTCCATGTATTTGAAAGGTGTTCCATGTTTTGCCTTTTATCAAAAGCTGCACACTTTTCTAAAGAAGTGGTCAGTAACTTTTTAGCTAACAAAGCCATAATCACAAAATTTTACATGTCAATTGACATGAACTTATTAATCAAAGGATGGTGTGTTGATTACATAATGGACACACTGTTTACATGTGCAAAAACCTTATGAACTAATGTTGTATGGAATAGACAAACAAGTTATTGAACAAGAGCCTTCATGAAGAGATTTAGAATAATGTACTGATCTTGCAAAGAATTTGACATTGAAAGTTAGTGACTTGAACAAACAGCTTGGTGTGTCAAGAAACAACTATGCTCTGCACAATTGTGCTTAAAAGATGATCAAAGAGTTTAGTTTAATCACTAACAAAGATCCTTCAGAGTTTCAGTCCTCTTGGGAGAACTTTGAAGACAGAGTTCTCAAATATGCTGAAATTGAGGAGAAAAGTTAAATACCTACTTAAGCAATACAATTCCAGTGATTGTGATGACACACCAGGTAAGACATTTCATCAATTTTCACATAAGTTCAATTATCATTAGTAGTGCACAAAAGAATTTACTTTCTTCTAATATTACAAACAATGTTCTCACAAAAGAGGTCAAACCTCAGATACCTTTTTCCCTTTGAAGTAATTTACATATTAAGTATTTACTGTAGTTATCCGCATGACAGGATGAGGTCACTGACATAGAGAGTACTTTTGATACCCTACACACATACATGCATTGCAGCATTTGGTACCACTCTTCACGTCTTAAAGATGATTTGAGGAAGCAAGAGTTCAGCTGTGAGGGTAGCAGCAATAACAGCTGTGACTTGACGCTTGTCATCGCTATTGACAATGGGGATAACCTTCTCTCCAGCATGATGCATGGTCCATGACCTGTTGGAACAAACTGGAGAGCTGTTTGGTCCCCAATTAAAAATTATTTCATTTGGAATGTCATTCATCACAAGCTCTGCCTGAATATCAGCTAAGAATAAACACTTGAATAGATGAACTGACACTTTTCCTGCATTGAGCACTTTCTTTTTAACATAGCCTGTCCTGGAAAGTAGAAATTTGGTTATGGTGATGTATGGTTGTAAACTGAGGTAAATGGATTTGAGATAGAAGTAAGATATGCATCTGCTAAAAAAAAATAAGAAGGACATGTTGCTATACTGGTATATACTGATGCAGATATCACTTTCTTGTGTGAATACATTATAATAAACCTTCTTCATCATCCTCATCAATATCTGACAAATCGTTAAATTCGTCATCATTCCCAGTATGACAGGCTCTTGTGGATCGTCTAGGTCTAGAAAGTAGTCATCTCCATCAAGCTCTCAAATTACATCATCTGTTTTCAAAATTCTTGGTCTCTTTGCCATGTTTATCTAAATAATAGATTGATGTTTATATGTTTATATGAGATTTTTAATTTATGTTGTGTTCTTATACAGTATTAACATTTATTAATTATCAAATAGTAAAATCTTCTCAAATCTGCAGCTGCAAATAACTAGGTATATGGTGAGGTCCAGCTGATGCAAAAAGTGTCTATCACATTTAATCAGCTAATGTCACAAGATGGTTCAGACGGTCCAGAAAATGATGCCAACTAGGATAACATTTCTCATTTAAAAGGAAGATTCATTATCACCATGTAAAGAACACCTAGTGAGTAAGCTTTCTCTTTAAATGGTTGGAACCAATCGGTATTAACATTAGTGCTAAAGTGGTTAAGGGTGATGTTCGAGTTGGGTTCAAGTATTTTTCAAAATTTCACCATCATACACATCTTGCAGTACAAACTGAGATGTATCTCTTTGTTTCCATTGATTACAAAGGTTAAAAAAAAAAGTGAACATGAAAAAATTATGAAGATAAGGTTAAATTTTGATAGCACAACATCTTAATGGATAATGAATCTTTTTAGCAGACTTAAGATTTACTACATTTATCAAAGATTGTTTACACTCTTGTCTATGCCGTTCTAATGGATGGCTAGGACGTTCTACAAATGAGCATTGCTGAGTTGGAGGGATAGCTTTTTGATGATGCATATGATTACACTTCATGCACACATTGTATATTTCAAACGTTTTCATTACACCAGCATTTTTCTTGAAATTATGAAGAGATGTGGGTAATATAATCTTTCTTCCTGATAAATTTCCAATAACAATAAACAGTACAAAAAAAAAGAAATTTGAGAAAAACAGACATTGCACAATCAGGTATGTAGTACTTGGATCATACCTTCAATAGTATTCTAATTACCCACGTTATCAAAGACTGTACAACAGTTATTTTCAGTTCTTGGAGTAGGTATTGATGAAAGATCCATAGAATTGTCAACAAATAGATCATCATCACTATTGTCACTCTCCAGAATTCCTCTGGAGTAATATCAACACCGCTTTCTTTCTGAGTCTTCACTGTCAAGTATCTAATGTAGTTACTTGATTGTTTAGTTCAGGAAGTACTTCATTTGAGTGTCTTAATGACACAGGTAACTTTGGAAAAACTACTGGTTGTGATCATTTCATTAACACCACTAGATTCCATAGCTAATTCTACAAAAAGTAAGTATAATACACATGAAAAATATGCTGGATATTTCACACATTAATGCAAGTAGATGTAGTAATAAAACAACACACCAGATCTAGAATCACAATTCCAAAAAGAGGATTCCCTTTCAAAATACAATTGTTTATGCGTCAGATATGTCCTTAAAGCAACTTCCTCATTACACTGGAGGCAGAACCATAGGCGTATTTAGACCGGGCCAGCACAGGCTTTGCCAGGTAAACTTGGCCAGACCAAAATTATTACATTTTTTCCAAAATAAATTTATTGCTTTTATTACACAAAAAAGATTAACCACTAAACACATGCCATGCCTTCACAGTTAGCAATTAGCACCTGTTTTATGAACTGTGATCTGAGTCAGACTGAGTGCCAATATGAAAAAGACTCTTATAGACTTGAGCCTCTAGTAATAGTAGCAGTAGTAGTGTAGGCTGGTCCATCAAAAAAAAATCATACAATGTTCCAGAGAGTGAGGAAGATGACAGTGGAAATGACAGCAATGAAGAAATTGACAGAGAAATTAGAGGATTAAATGATCAAAATGGTTAGCTGAAAATTTAATAAAGGTAGTTTGAAGTTATTCTTTCTACTTTCTTGTACTCTGCAGACACAGATGGTGATGGTGTTGATCTACAGATTCATAGGGTTTAGGTAATGATATACCCACAATACCAGAAGTTAATGTACATGTACATGGTGGTGATGTAGCATCAAGCTCAAGCCAAGAGTAGATGGTCCTGCAGACATAGCTAAAGATAAATCCGAAAAGCCTACTCAACCATTCGGCATTGATTTTCCACTTTCTGTTTTAGTCGATGGTTTAAACCTAGATGGTACCAAGCAACAGTTTCCATGGCTTGAATATTCAAAAGCTTGGATACTGCTTTTTGTTTCCCATGTAGGTTTTCTAGTATAGCAATCCAGATAATGCATTCACTCAGAACGAGTTCAGGGACAGGAAAACATACCTTGTTTTTGTTGAGTTAAAGTTTAAAATTGTTAATAACTATTAATACTACTAATTAATAATGATGAATAATTAATGAGCCTAGTACTTTTAGAGACCTAGATAAGCATATGGGCAGAACATAGAATCTGATTTTCTCTACTTTGGTTTGCTTTCGTTGCAGTCATGAAATCAAGGATTTTTCTTTTAGCCATGTGCATTAATCAATCAATTAATTAAAAAGGGTGTGTGCTAGGAGGAGCGATAACAGCACATGTTGAACTTTTTCCCTAATACTTGAGGTTGCTGTACAGTAGAGTACACTATCTTGTGGAAAGTAAAGTTAGTTTTTTATTAGTTATTAATTTACCTAGAAGATATAGATATACTGATATCATGGCTGATGGTTACAACATTGGTGAAGAGTTTTTTTTCAGAAGAAGAGATATCGGATACTGTGGAACAATTAGAAACTAAATAGGCCAAATGCAACTTACAACAGAAGGAAGTACATCATTGCTAAAAGTGATTCAGATACTAGTTCTGATATTGAATCTACCAAAACTTACAAATGCTTTTGAATACATTTACTCCAAAACAGCCATTAAGTAAAAAGGCAAAATCTGCAGCAAAACCACCATACGTACACTTTCAATTTCAAAAATGTATTCAATGTCATCTTACATCTTCTTCAGGTTCAGTTACCCCTACAACAGGTCAAATGTGGACTCTAATCAGAGGCAGATCTATGCGGGGCTAGGCCAACCCTAAATTTTGTCCCACCCAAATGACTTTATTATGTCAACCATGTGTACAAACCAAAACTCTACCACATCCATTTCTATAAGTGTTCGAGGTACAGCTGTAATAAGAGAGTATAAGATGTCAAAGCAGCTTACATTATTTGATCTGCCTAGAGGTAAGGAATCATAATTCATAACAATAGGGTACATTAGCACAACATCTAGAGTGATTTGACCTTCTTTAATTTCAATAACTTCATTAACTTGTAAGAAGTAGACCTACTATTAGACCTGAACCTGTCACAACTGATGATGATCAAAGCCTTCCAGTTGATGCTAACGAGACTGAAGTATCTGGTGAAAGTGACAGAGAGAGAGACAGAGATGATAATATGGATGTAGGAGTTAGTTCGTGTAGTCTAGAGCCTCACAGACACACGTCCCACTTTCTCTTCAAATGCCATTATTGTGGACATAGCAAAGGGTGTGGAAGATCAGCTAGTCCAATCTCGTCATCTTCATTTATTTTGCTTACACTTACATACTCAATAAAAGTCTATCTTTTAATCCTTCATAGTTCGATAAGTACACCTGGCTAGAGTATTCCATTGCCAAGGATGCTGCTTCTGCTATGCTTGCTGGGTTTCTTCAACTGGAGTACATAAGAGTGAGGAATGTTTCATTACAACAGGTTATAGGAAACTGGAAGCATGCGACAGGAAGAGTGGTAGATTGGAGAAGCATACTGTGTCACAGAGGCACAAACACGCCATGGCTGCATGGAGTGACTTTAAGCATAGTCAGAAGAGAAGAAGTTCAACAAAACAGGCATTATATTAAGACAATAGTAGAAGTGTTGATGTTTTGTGCCTTTCAACAGATAGCCCTTAAAGGTCATAGGGAAGTAGATTCTAAAAATAGAGGCAACTTCTTAGAGTTACTTGATTTAGTTAGTAATTATGACTCAGTCATGAAGACTAAAACTGCGTGATGGGCCTAAGAATGCTGTCTACACCTCCCTTGGTATTTCAGATGAGCTATTACACATTTTAGTTAAAGTGTAAGGCACATCATCCGTCAATGTGTAAAAGGAGGCTGGTTTTTATAGCATTATAGTAGGTGAATCCCAGGGATGTATTTAAACAGGGGCAAATGTCATTTTCTGTGCGCTACATGGATGAGGTAGATGGGTGTTTTTGTGAGCATTTTTTAAATTTCTATCATGCTGAAGGTCTTGATGCAGCTAGGTTAGCTTCATATATAAAGCAACTTGTCTCTAGCTATGACTTTGATGTGAATAAGATGAAGGATATGATGGGGCCAGTGTAATGAGTGGTTGTTGTGCAGGTATACAAATGAGTGTGAGAAAATTGGCTCCTTATCCAGCATACATTCACTGCTATGCTCACATTCTTAATCTTGTATTGGTAGACTCAGTCAAGTCTGTACCTGCTGCATCAAAAAAAACTTTGCCTTACTTGAAGCATTGTATGTGTTTGTGTCTCTTCTAAAGTTCATGTTTTGTTCTTGGAGAAACAATGACAAATTCATCTCATCTAAAACAGCCCTTAGAATTACAGAAGCTTTCTGATACTTTCTGAATTAGAAGCAAGATGTTTAGATCATTAGTTGAAGTCTTTCTCCTTCATTGTTGCATTAGTTCCATTTGACCGCATTCTGACTTGTACCAAATAGCTTTCTGATCAACTCCAAAGTTCTTCTGTTTATCTTTCTCAAGCCTTGGGCTTGTTTTTGCTACTAAATCATTACTGACAGATTATTGCACAGTTAACTACTGGCAGAAAGTTTATGATTATGCCACAGAAGTTGCTAATTTACATGGTGTTACAATCCAGGTAACATCAAGAAAAAGAATGAGACTAGTCATCTTGCTGAGAGCATACTTTTTGAAACTGTGAGATCTAGAGAGAGTCTATCAACAAGTGAAGAATTCAGAGTTCAGATTATTTACCTGATAAGTTTCTTTATAAGGTTAATGCGAGATTTCAAGGTAGTAATCTTGTCATTATGAAGGAGGTATCAGGTTGTACACCTATATCATCGAAGTTTCTCACATGTACTGATCTTGAGTCATTTGCGAGATGTACACTGTTGGTACTGGGACACTGGAGGTAGACGCTAGCTTGGTGAAGACAGTTTTAGAGTCTCAGTCTACTGTTAAGACGTTGGGAACCTTTAGAAGTTATCTTCACTCTTGTCAACCAGCTTACTACATGCTCTCTTTATTAACTAAAATTGTGCTTACGATAGCGGTGACTAGTGCTGAAAGTGAACCATCCTTTTATGCTCTCAAAAAGAATTAAGACTCATCTCAGAACTAGGATGGCAGGAGATGCCTTTCAGATTTGGCTACTTTAGCAATAGAGAAGGAAGTAGCACAGCAACTGGACTACGATAAGATAATTGATGAATTTGCCTCTATTGATAAGAATAGATGTATTATTTTGTTTTAGTGATGATTGATAAACCTCGCCTTAATTAGTTAAGATTAACAGCACCTCTATGAATAATTAACCTCAGGGCCAACTTTTTCCTAGATCTGCCCGATTCTAATCAATGAGTGCTTTAAGGGTAACTTCAAGTCATTTTTAACATATTTTTTAAATTGTATATTATCAATGTATTATATTTGAAAGTCACGATTCACGCCTTGTTAGCTAAAAAAGATTTGTAGTTTTGCCAGTAAAACGTTCATGAAAACGCCGGAAAGAGAACAGTAGCAGCCATTTTGAAAAAACACTTCCTGTTTGAGGCGTGGTGATCTTGTGACGTAGATGGGGGAACGATTCACGTGTAAAAAGATGTCTGACGATTCATCAATTGCTTTGAAGAAGAAATGGAGATCTGAAGATGTCATATTCTTCGTATGATTTTGAGAAAAAACGAAGAAATCGATTCAGAACCAGTTCGTGTAAATTCTGTTAGGCCATTCATGTATGAGCCAGAAGCTACCAGTCAATCTTCAGACAATGAATCAGATCATTCCAGTCTGGAGGATAATTCTAGGCTTGTTAATACAGACTGGTAAGTACACAAAGCAAATCATATCTGTACATAAAGCAATCTGTTCTCTCCAGGTGTGTTTGTGGGCACTGTGTGACGTTGCCAACTAACTTGGAGTGTGTGTGCTGTTGCGAAATTCCTGAAATACAAGAAAAAAATCAGAGGATGTTGAGTGTATATCACTGCACCCTGGTTTTCAGTCTGTTTTGCCTTGATGTATGGGTTCTTCAGAAAGCTTATTATTCATTACGCCAAACATCATGGCAGAGATGTCCTCAAGGACACCTCAAGAGTAAGTCCAATTGCACCAACAACATTATGTTGTTTTCCACAATTCTGTATAGGCAGTATCGCCACACAGCATATCACAATTGGATTTAGGATGGTGCTGGCACTGGTTGGGCAGAAATGTGCGAGTTCCTTTACCTGCCTGTGCAGTATCTAAAATTAGAAACTCATTTCCTTCTGAAAATTACACAGGGTTCAAGTACCCAGACTTATCTTAATCATAATTTTATTTTAAAAAATCTGCTAGTATGTTGTCACTACTCAGTTCCTCCTGCATATATATACTCGGTTTGTCCTGCAAACGCTCTTCTTCCTGTACCTCCTACAGTAGCATCAAAAATGCACTGTACATAACTATTATTTACCATGGCAGTACTAGGTTCATTAATTGCTAAGGATGATAGTACCTAAAAAACACAATAATTATTATGGCTACTAAGTCTACTATTAAACACACTCTTATGTGTTCTCTCTTTTTGTATGCTGAAGATACTCTTTTATGAATTTAGTATCAGAAGTCTGGGAAATATAGTTGGCACAGCTCGGGCTTCAGCATTTGCTTCATCTTTAAGCCAACTTTTGGCACATACTAGATATGGATTGGAAACAGTTCTTCAGCAAAATGTCCACTACACACACAAGAATATCGCCGGGGTCCTTCCACTTGGCTCTGGTTCGTTGGACTGTCTTATCCATTCTCTTCAAAACTTTTTGTCCGAGGGAAATTTAAACAGACTCACTCCGTCCTTGTGAGTGTTGCTGCAAACCAGCTACTACACACCGCTTTCCCATTCTTCAGTCTTCAGTCTTCACAAGGTTCCCCATCTACGTCACAAGATTACCAGCCTCAAACAGGAAGTGTTTTTCAAAATGGCCGCTACTGTTCCGTTTCCAGTTTTTCATGAACATTTTACTGTGAAACTACAAATCTTTTTTAGCTAACAAGGCGTTGAATCGTGACTTACAAATATAATACATGATAATATACAATTTTAAAAATAGGTTAAAAAATGACTTAAGTTACTCTTTTAAGAAAAACTCTTTAAAGAAATTCAAAAGAAACAATGAATTATTACAACTTTAGTACCAGTATATGCTAATAATGAGAAGAGACTTATGAATATAGAAAGATGCTTGTGCAAGATAAATCTGGTACATTAAAGTGATAACTTAAGTAAGAAAAAAGGAGCAAATCAATACCTTTGAAAGTCCGAGTAAGATATAAAATTATTATATATACCTAAGTCAAATTCTTTAAGGGGTACTAAATTTTGCGAATGTTTGGCAGTTTGGGTAATTTGTTAAAATTAAATACCAGTTAAAATTAATTAATGTAAAATAATTGTTATGAATATTATTAGATTTAAATACCATTAAATGTCAACCCAATATGAGAAAAACCATGTCATTTTGCGAATTTCATACATTTCCAGTATAACAAAAACCTACAGAAATAAAAAATTTATGGAAATTAATTTTCATATAATATTGTCAAACGAAGATAAGGCTACAAAGGCCTTCGTAAGAGCTAGTGGGATTCTGCCACTGTTAAGCAGCACGAGCGATTGCTTCTTCATCTTCATCATTTTAAAATTTTGTTTACACTTAATGGATGCCCATTGCAAAGTCTACGTAAAAGTCACAACCGGGCCCCGTACACCTATCCATGAGTGAAAACGTTTTGTCTCGCTTCTCAGCCTTAATGCAGAAAAAGTAGTTCAATTTGATTAAATGAATGGTGAAGAAGCAATTGCCGGCTGTTAACAGTGGGCAGAATCCCACTAGCTCTTGATGAAGGCCTTCGTAGCCTTATTGAAGTTTATTTTCTTTGAAGGGGATGATAAGTTAACACGCGTAAGTATTCACACACGTTGACAGGAAATGCTATGGAATCTTACTATTATGGGTATTATGAAGACAACATTGGTTTAGAAATGGATGACATAATTGACATTGGAATGGAAGTAGTAGAAGTTGAACGAAGATTTTCACATATGAGCTCGAAGACCCTTGACCCATCAATCTGAAGGTGCTATTATTTCAAAAACTACAAAAAAATTGAAATTTAATGCAGAAACAGGCATCATTCCAGCTGTTGTAGTTCCTAGATCTGAAACAAAGTAGGGGTTAGTCAGAGACTTATAGATATTGAAGAGGACACTGTTATGTAAAACGTTCTTCAATGAGGGGTGTGGGTGTCAAGCTAAAATGCTCTGAACAGTTTTCTGAGACCACTACAGGGTTTAAAAGAAATGACATGGCTGAATTAAGGAAAACAAGAAATGACCTTTTTAATAATGGGTCAGCTTCTAGCTACCACACGGGCGGGGAAACTTCACTTCAGGCTTTGAGACAACCTTCCAAAGGAAAGGGACCATTCATACACACAGTTCATGCATAATGGACTCAAGGTATAACTAAATTAATAATAAATTATACTAAACCAAAACTCTACTGATATGCAAAAAGACCTTCCTGTTTTTACATGGCATTGGTAAAACACAGGTTACAGGCCATAAAGCAGTCATACCTAAAAGATGGAATTAGAACAAGGTAAAACTATTCAATAAAGAAATACTATTGTAATTATTATTGTTAGAAAACAACGGTAACAATGGAAGAGACCACACCCGCATTCACTCCTGACGTAGTCATAAGAATAATAACATTTATACAAAATTTTTCAGAGAAGCCACTCAATCTTATTACTGGTCGAATACCAGGTTATAAAAATATAATATACAACTCTTTAACATCAAGCACATCAAAAAGGGCAGTATATATTGAATATGTTAAAGCTAATGCACTCAACGTTCAGACTTGCGTCTGAAACACTTTCTAAAAGTATGTGGCGACAATACCTTCCTCACATTGTCATTAACTAAACCTATGACAGACCTGTGTTGGCAATGCCAAAAAAACAGCTCTGCTATTGTAAGAAGCCTAAATACACACTAGTTCCATTCAGACAGAAGTAAGGAGTAATGATGTTATAAAAAGTTAACTTACATGCTTCCTTAAGGTCTTAGACAAAGCCTAAAGTACACATAGACCTTGTTAGAAAAGAAAGACATTATTACCAGACAATCCTGTAAAGTAAAGAAACTACCTCTGTATTAAAAGATTTTTTATTATAGATGGCACATTTACTCCACCAATCTCACGACCTCTAATGGAGTTAAATATTGATGCTCACTACAGTTTTGACTATGCTCAAACAGGTATGCAAACATGATTATGATTATTAATCAACAAACATTATTGCTTGTAGATTCATTATCCTACCAATCCCTTACAACCAGGGCCAATCTATTTTTTAACACCACGAAAGTGTGCTATATTTGGTGTGTGTTGTGAGGCCATACTCATCAAATAAAATTTTTTTGATCGATGAGGCCTTTGATACAGGGGTAAAGGAGAAACACAGTGTTATCAGTATGCTTGGATTTCTATTTACAGACTCATGGCCTCCATGCTGGCAGGCTACACCAAATGCCAAGACAATTGTTGTGGCAAAATAAAAAATAATGTAATGATTCAGGTAAATCACGTCATAACATTATTGCTGAGTTAGCATATTATCCTACTTTTTGCCATCAGGACACACAAAATTCTCTCCTAATTGGTGTTTTGGGCTCATAAAGCAACGTTTTCAAAGAAACAGAAGTTGGTTTTTCTCTCAAGACATTGTAAATGTTGTTTTGAGCAATCCAGCTACTGTACAACTCTCCCAATTGATTGGTCATGACAATGAAGATATCATAGTTCCAACTCATGTGATTGGACAGGTTTTCTAGATCCTTCATATAAGCGCATTACATCCATAAAGAAGTTCATCACTTCATGGTCTCAAGTACAAATCCTGACGAGTTACTAGTTAAAGAAGCGAAGATGAAACCTCTAATAAAATTAAACATTATACGTAACTCCTCGAACTTCCAGAACTTAGGCTGTATGCCATCACTAGTAACACCATTGGTCTCACACCAGAGAAACAATGGTATCTCTTTTGAAAAGATACGAGAGTATTGTCCAGAATGCCAGAAAAAATATGACATGTCCTCTCCCGTGGTTCCCCGGACATCAACACCCCACCCATCGCCAGAACCTGTAGTACATCAAGAGAATGATTGATCAATTCCACCTAGACACATTGTGTGGTCAGTCTGGACACAATAGACATTCCTGCCAAAATGTAAAATAACAGAAATTGCACTGTAAAATAAACAGAAATAGCACTCAAAATAAACAAACAACTTCTCCTCATACTTCTACTTCACTTTACATCTACAGTTCTTTTACATAACCTAGAAGTAATTGTCCCTAGCTACATGGTCTTTTAGGCTAAGACATCTATCGGACTTTATTATGTATTAATAGTTCATGACACCTCTCTATCTCTCGCACATTTTTCCTACCTTGCTATATCAACATCATTGGGCATGACACAAAAAAAACTTCCAAACATCTCTCTGTCTCCAACATCTCTCTGTCTCTCTTTCTGTATACAGTAAATATCTCACCTTCCTACTGACATTAAGTGCTTAAACTTTCTGTATTACACATTGTTTTTTCTCTTCTTATAACACCTATGTTTATGTTCACACTGTATATAAAAAATAAACTTCTCTAACCTTTCAGTAAACATAACAACTTTAGGATTTCTTTAGCAAAGTTGCTCTGACATTGTCATAATCATTAAGACGATTAAAATGATCTTGAAAGACACTAAAAAGTTCACAAACATTTCGCAGACAAAAAAGTGTTGCTCGATTACCTGAGCTACGTTAACGAAAGTACACGGAAAATTAAAAATCATAATGTTTATGGATATTCTAATCCCTGAGGTGATTCGGTTGTAATTTGCATAACTCAGGAACCAAGAGTCTGATTTTCAATGCGACAACCTAACCTAAGGACAAAAGCATACCACAGAGGGGTCTTAAGTAATAACATTATGACATTATCATTGAATTAAAAAATATGTATTTTGAATTTAAAAATCTCAGGATATTTCAGCCAGTTGGATTCTTCAGGATTCATTAAAGTCATGTATTTAGGAAATTTCATCAATTTGTATGTCATAAATGGGCAAGAAAATTCAACTGGATATTTCTGCCTATCCTGTGGTAGGAAATAATACAGGAAATTCGAAACAAAAATGTATCAGGAAATCACATGTCACATAATGTCATTTCCTCTAAATGACAGGTATCTATCCTGTATCGCTATAGCCTTTATTTTTCTCTGTGCAAAACACAATATACAGGACCGTCGCTTAAGTACACAATCTTGCAATGACCATGTAAGTGCATGTTAATGGTACAGTGACCTTTTCCATGCAGCTCAACAAAATTGCAACAAAATTTAATCAGCAAGACATCGGCTTCCATAAAATTCCTTCATGGATATGACGAGTGGCACAGCAAAGTACAAGATTTGACAAAAATACTCACATTTATAATGTTGATGAGGAAGAATCTCTTTTAGTTGAAAACAGAGAGAAAACAAATGGTCCAATTTTCCCATTGATTGCAGTAAATCCAGAAAATGATAGACTCAATCTTTAATGGAAAAAATTGACAGTGTCCAATAACAAGTTGTGCATTGGGTCTGTGATACCAATTCAAGGTGGGAAGATGAACCAAAACAGTATAACCTAATTCCAAAATTTTGTCACAATGTCACTTCTTAGAGATTGAGTACATTGTTTTGGTAAGTTCATTCTCTTCTGTGAGATTGAATGACATTTTCCCAAATACTCAAAGTTGGTATAGTTCTGACTTTTCTCCAAACTGTTCTGTCGGGAAAAGACAGAAGCATTTGTAGCTCAATGACCTAAAAACCCACAATCATTTCTTCCAGCACGTATGTCACAGCTACCACATAATAATTAAGCTCGTACATATAGTTGGGATGTTACAAGAAGTGTGCATTTCAACAACTTGCCATAAAAGTTTCAATTCATCAACCAGTAGTTGCAGAAAGGAATTAATATGTAGTTCAGGTTCCTAAGCCCAGGAATAACACCAACCAATTATACGTTATGTTGTAAAAATCTCAGTGTGGAAGATTAAAGATAGATATATAAAGTAACATCTTAAGAATGTTGTGTGTGGTCCACAAAGTGTTGGAACCAGTCCACATTTAATGCAGGCCAAAGTTAAAAGGAGCAAAAGGAATGGAATGCTATCACCAAGTTGAAATTCTTTCCATATTTTGCTGTCAGACATTATTCAACATTAAAGCTAACACCAAAGTCACTATTTGTCACGTATGCGTACCATTTTGTTCCGTAAGATCAATTATTACATATTTAATGCTGTGACAGCAGTCACATGCAGGGTCTACACTTCTAATTGTTTTATTGCAATTGAAGGTGAACTACTCAACCCCTTTAAATACATTATTATAACTAATTTGTAAAATGCAACATGATTTCTTCACATCAGCGGTAAACATCTTGATCTTCATGTTCATTTTGTTCACCAGTGTTTCTTGTGTCCGTTTCTTCACATTTTCCAACACTGCAACGCTTTCGTTTACACCAAATAAGAACCAGCAGTCTTCATTGAATCACATTCATCTATATAAATTAGGGTTGTCTTAGCTAACAACAAAACTATTTTAGTATCCCCTAACTAGGGTTAACTGTAACCTAAACTTTAATAATATTCAATGGCAGTACTTAACTAAAATATTTAATTTTTTAAAACTTGATTACTAATATAAGAAATTATATATATAAGAGTATTCACTAATAATTCTATATAACTAACATAAACTGAATAGTGATACTGACTTACAGTATTTAAAGAATGAACGGTCGAGAATTCTTGTTCAGTGTTACAATCTCAAATGGTTCAAAGCAGTAGCTGAAGTGGACAAACTACAGCCAGTTGGGTGAAGAGACAGTCTTGTATTGACCAGGTCTCTTGTCTTACGTTGTAGTAAAGCCGTTGTATTTGTAATAAGAATTCTTGCTCAAAAGTTGCTTGCAGTGGCCACAAAATAGCCATTTTTCTGTTCCTACGCACCATCACTACTTCTGTTATAAATTTATTCACATAAGAAATAACGGTTTTCCTAAATAAAGAACAGGAAGAATTTGGCATTACACAGCCAAGAATCCATAGAATGGAATCAAGCGTTTGCTAACATTTGTATATCGCATGCATATACACAGTGAAGGAGTAGGAAGCTATTTCACTTTGGGGGGCCATAAAAAATTACTATAATACAGGTATTGTCTGTGCCTTCAACTAGTTTTCCAGAATTTTATTTTTTAAAAATAAATCAAATTGAATCTTCAAAAAAAAATTCTGTCATTTCTTTCAATGAAATCTTGAGCTATCTCCTGTAAGCTCAAGTTCATCAAGTCTTGTCACAATGAATATGTTAAAATCATGCAATGGTTCAAACACTGTGCTGACTCATGGAATCCGGTTAGAAATATGTCCTTTAATATGCTTCCAGAGCAGGAAAAAAACTTCTCTCTGCAGTTGCTGTTGTGATGGTATTGTTAGAAAGATCAACAAGCTTATGTATTTCAGACTAGTTTACTTTAAGACTGGAGGTTCATTGAAAAAAATATCGCAAAATGGTTTGTATTAGGTAACTTTTTGAATACGAATGCCATGTAAATGTGGTACAGCTTTTATTGGCATTAGGCAGTCATCTGTAAATGTAGTCTGAGCTTTTCAAAGTCAATATCAGATTCATATATTATTCATATATATCTTCACAGTCTGTCCAAAGAACGACATACCTACGGTGGAAAGGATGAACGTTCCGAAAACGAAGTATTCCCAATTGATATTTCTACTGTTTTCCTTGCTGCTTGTACCTGCCTAGTGTACTAATCATTTTTCTTTTCAAAACTAACTTCACTATGAGGATTCGAATCTGGAGGCACTACCTGAACGCATTTCAACTGTATTTCAACTGGGTAAGCATGCACTTATTACATGTAGGTATCTATATAATACACACACATATATATACAAGCTAAAAAAAATTACTAACTGTTTTCATTGTATTTTATAGTAGACAATGTAATAAGGAAAGTATGCAATAATGAAAAGGATGGTCCGATGACGGCTGAATGATGAATTTGATGGATATTTGGAATGTGAGGAAATGGAGAAGCTTACTTTGGTGAATGCATGGAGAGATGGAGTGATTATGAAGAATGTGTGCCAATGAATGTCTGTGAATGAATGTAATAAATGAAATGAAATTTGCTGGAAGGCATTGAACTGGACAAAATGGATGTAGATGGATTGTGATGAAGTTGAATGGAATTGAATGAACGTATTTGTGGACAATGAGGTACCTAACTGATTAAATGATGTTGATGAGTATGATGCTTTTGCTGGTGTTCCAAGTACTGTTCCAAGTGCTTTACCACACCTACTATAGCTGTAGTACAACTTCAGATGACAAACATATACAGGGAAATGGCAAAATAAATAATGACAGCAATTAAATCACTGCATTGACTTATGCTGGTCACACTGGATATATATGATACATTGTTGATCAAACCAACCTGTTATGCTAATAAATTCTTGAAAAGCACAGTTGCAATACCATCAAGGTCATGACTTTATTCCTGGAAAAAAAAAAAGATTTTTAGTGCTTCAGAATTATTGAAGTTTCTTGCTCTTACTGTTTATGATGGATTGTGGTCCAACTCCAAGGATGGAAGACCATGGGCACAATATGCCATTTGGCTCACATTCCTTTGGTAATATTACGACCCAGATCATTTCTCTACTAGTTTCTTTCATGGTAAACAACAGTTCTAATTATGTCAAAAGAGGTAAGTAAATCAGGCGTGATCCAGTGAACAAAATAAGACCCTCTACTCAGAAATTCAATCGAATGGGTATTACTCCAAATAAAGAACTGTCATTGATGAAGCAATGGGGAGCTTCAAAAGGTAGAGCCGATTTTTACAATACGTGGCTAAATAGAAAAAAACCCAAACAAATATGGGAAAGAAGGCAGTTTTTCACTGGCAGATGCAAAAACAGGTTACACAATAAATTCGAAAACTGTATGATAGTTTAACATTATAATCACACAATGCCCTGTACGCAAAATTGGCCCTTTCTTACTCTCACCCTATCAGTGTAAACATTAGTAGTAACTTATAATATGTACAGGTTCTTTGCTAGGTGTGCCATGTGTATTGTAAAAAAGGTGTTGCAAACTTGGCTTTCCATCACACTATGTTACATTAATTGCTTATTTCATTCACCTTGAAAGAAAATTGAGGTATGCACTAAAAGGATTTCTTGAACAATCAAAAAATGAAGTATAAGCAAATTATGGTACACCAAACAGGCATCTAACTACAAATTTACAGCATATCAATAATATCCTTCCCCTTCCATGTTATAGGGCAAAGATGACACTTTACAGGTGACAAGTGGAAAGGAACTACAACACGTTGTATCATCTGCAGTTGGAGGGGTATGAAAGAAATGACCACCACGTATACAACATAGTTCCTCAGATGCTCAAAATGGAATATTTGAGCTGTGGAACTGCTCGAGTGGACAGACAAGGAATGCCTGAGGAAATGAAAACGTCTAGAAAAGGAAGGAAGTGTAAAGATGAATAAAGGATGATGTCAGATCAAGGACGTTTTGTAAACACAAAACCTGAAATGGTTCGAATTCAAGCAGATTTTCACCTCTGGACATTGGCAATGTGGAATATTTTACAAACTTTCCCATCAAGAAAGGTAAAACACCAGTCTCATGCCAATACAGGTTAGACATTGCTAACAGGCTTATTCTTCTAAGCTGGGCACATAACAATGGAAGAAAATGTGGAACTTCAATACCACATAGGCATTCTCAAATACTATGTGTGCTTTACAAATCTTTAGTTGTAATATTGTTGTTCTGGAGTGAATCATGCACGTTGTGGTTTATTGTTTCATAAGCCAGTATAGATACAAGTGATAGGCTGTAATCGCCAATTGTGTACAAAGAAATTTTTATTCAAGGGCTAAACTATAATCTCCTCTTATTGGGTATCAAGCTATTCACAGTATAGTTTGAATATAAAGATAAACGAGCAGAACCCCATTCAGATTTACAGAGTACTAAACTTTACAGTTATAATAATCTGTGTGTGATTCATTACTGTCCATAAATGGGTACAGGTGAACCATCGATTGCTCCTATTAAACATTGGTACACCCCACTAAGTCAAGAATCCATCTACAACCTCATCTAATCTTGTAAATGAAGGAACTGTATATATTGTTTCAGTAGGCAAATCAACAACAGTTTTGTCCATGTCTCATGCACAACTTTTACACACAGTAGACATACCTACTCTGAAAAGATGGCAATGGTATGATACTTGAAGACATGCTACAAACCACAATGCTATCGCAACCCTTTGTTCAACTGAATAGAGTTGCGCCATCAACATTACTTGTCTTGGACAATCGATATAATGTAATTGTAGATGTCAAAAACTGTCTGCAATGTTCAATAGACATACAAAATCATAACATGCGTGACGGTCTTCTCCTAAAAGTACAGTCTCTCTGAGAATAAAATACCTTATATGTTTGTTGATAGTTCCATATTCCGTGTTTTCTGCTAGACTTGTTACTTGAAGAAACAAAGGAAAGAAACAATTCATTTAACAAGGTGTCAAATCTTCTTACCAAACTCAACCAGAACTTATGGGGGCAGTTTTGAGAATTGAATGGCAAATATTTGCTTAATAGTGTAAACAGTGCGGGATTCCGGAAATAATTCGGTATTATAGTACAATGCAGTGGATATTTGTCTGGTACCGGAAACGCTTGGTGATGGCTAGATTGCTAAACTTGAAGAAAATCAGTGTGTAACATACTATAAAAGAGATCAAGAAACAATCAGTGGTGCAAACAAAGGATGAGTCACGCATTGTATCAATGTGCCTTAAAAATACTATGAAGTAAAAGTTCTCTGTATAAAGGAAGTAAGGTAAAAGAATACAGTGGAAAAAAAGTAGTTAGTCAAAGACCACACGAAAGGCTGTCCATTTTTTTATGTTTCACACCTTACATCCCATACATAATACTTGTAGGACATTCAGAGAAAATTGTCCATCCATTGGTTAGGCCATGTGCTAATGTTGATGAAAAAGGTATTTATCGCCGATAAGAATCTGATTAACCACAGCCATGAAACTATGTGCATTAACGGGCGGTTGCGCGCAATTATGTTGCAGGCAGATGCATATTGACCGTGGGAGTAGCACAATTTTGTGCAGCAACCATTACCTAGGCGCCCGGACTGTTTTTCAAAAGCAAGAACGCCAAAGCAATTGCAATCACTCGTATTGTAATGCTAAAAGATAAGGCTTAGAGCGTCATGGGCTTCGAGAAGCAGAAGTTCATACAGTTGTCTTCTGACCCAGATCTCCTTTTAAAGTGCATTGATGGTGCTGAAAGTGACAATTCAGACAGTGACTTTGACGGCTACATTGACGAAGACAGCACTACAGATCTTTTGCAAAGCATTTACTGATGACAAGCTACAAGGCTGACATGTTCTGAAAGCTTTTGTACTTTCAGCTCCAACCTTCACCAACGGGAAGCAGCTGCCTAGCTCCCACCTTTTTTGTACTCTGATGATATAATGGAAATAGATAGAAAATGGAACAAATTTGATTTGTGGTGTCGATCTCTGCTACCTTTCAAAAGCAATGAAGCTCAAGCATTACCAAACATACAACTTCGTTGCCTGTTCAAATTGCATATCTGTCAAAGAAATGATGTGGTCCTGTCATATGTTTACTCTGTTGACAACATCAGAGATTCGGAACGTTCTTAAACCATCAAGGTATTACTGGCTGTGAAACTTTGCCAGACTTTGAATGGTTGTAGTACACAAATTTAGTTGATGTATAATTTCTTGTATATACTCTCTGATGCAACAGTGTTGTTGCTTGAAGCAACTGACTATAAGTCAGATTGCACACATATCTGAACAGAGGCATCAAGAAAGTCTTTATGAAAAAAATTATGGTATAAGAGAAGATGATAAGGCCTATGTTTAACCTCTCAGTGGATTTCCTCACGTAATAAGTACATTGGTATTATATCACATGTGACACTATCCACAGAGGCAACACCAGTGGAAACTATACACCACAATTCTCTTGGCTGTTACAAATATATGTTGTGAGAAATTTATGGATAAGAGATCTCTGTCAGGAGAAGAAGGAAATCTTGCTAGGATGTACGTCGTTCCATACTGTGGTTTTACCATCTGTATTACTGGTAATATATGCTATTATATAAGTCTTTGTAGGTCGGTGATTTTAAAGCATGGATGCAAATGGTTCTTTTTATTATAAGGACCATATCTATTAGAATGTGAAAGGCAAAAGTGGGTTTGAACTGGCTAAGTAAGTCCTACCACATTACATGTGCATATATTTAATTTTGCATTTCTTGCAATAAAGGCCTTTCAAGTTACATATGGTGTTAACATTCGACTTGATCATGCGATCAATATAGGGAGTTTGTGTGTAAATTTGGATAGCATCAACAGAAGAATATATGCCAGTTTATTCTAAAAGATTGAAGACGCACCTTGTTCTACATCTAGTAGAGAGATATAATTGAATTGAAATTTGGTCCAACCCAGCATTTAATATACCGAAAGGTTTCTCAGTAGATCTGCAAATTTCAAATTCACACTTTCTATTGTAGATAGGAGGTCTTTAACTCCTGGTTAGAGCACAGAATATCTATCGGCAACCGCCACTCACCAAGCAAGGATATTGCACATAACTTTGCTTATCCTCTCAACACCTTTGGGATATTTGTTCTGGAGAATATTAATGGCAAACAGTAATGGATAATTTTTCATGTATTAATTGATTCTATTGTTTACATGATGTGGAAAAGGATTCAGACTGTACACTGTCTCCAAAAGTTCCAGCATAATTACAACTGTGCTGTGCCAGCCAGGAGTGCTATGAATGAAAGAGAAGAGAAGTTATCACCCTGGATGCTTACGAAAAGGGTATTTACTAAATTGAAAAATTAGTTAATGCATTTGCCTAATTTAGCTGCCTCCGGAATAGTTTCTTGTAATGCTTCATAGAAACTTTAAATGCTATACCGAATGATCCAATTAAATACTGATTGCGTAGAGTCATCTTGTTTAAATAGCATCGTCTATGACCTTCTTATTTGCAAATGAATGGACATTTCGATGTTTATATGAATATTAGTATAGAAAGTTTCAAACAAAGTAAGTAAAACGTCCATTTAAAGCCCTTACCATTCCTCTTCGAGAACAAAATTGCCGTTGATGAACTTATTGGCCTTAACTCTTCAAATTAGAAAATAGTTGCGGCACCAAGCCACGGTCCACTAGTGAATAGAATTCTAATCCCAGCGTTGGGATGAATTTTGTTAATTTTATTGTTTTCAAAAATATTTGATGCTTTGGGAATCAATAATTAATACCCCATTGAAAAATTCAAAGATTTTTATAGGTTTACGTTTTGGATTTTTGGAGGCAAAATTTCACAGGGGAGGCATAACAGAAATTGTATGAACCAAAAAAAAAAAAAAAAAAAAAAAAAACAAAAAAAAAAAAAAAGAAACCTTTAACGGACACCATTTCCCTTTCCTTAAAATGATTGACCCCCAATTTAAG